>NC_058411.1:2964131-3180260 GCF_002201575.2 Neomonachus schauinslandi | reverse complement strand
TCACTGGTCAAGTGTAGAGGCCTTAAAGAACTTTCCTAAGAAGCTAATGCATGTTCCAAGCAGACAGATGCACTTGGCAGACCATATGCTCAGCTCGTTGGCTCTGCAACAGCATCCTGGAATCTTCGTTCAGAGTCTGATGTGCTATTAATACACTGTGACTCACTTAGAGCTCTGCTTCCTGGAATGTTCTTCCCAGGGAGGTGAAGCGATGTTCCTTCCTATAGAAGAATCATCTGAAATCATACTTTCAAAGGTTTCAGTAGATCTTGAAGGCTTAGCAAAGAGAATAAAAGCTTCCTAAATTATAGAAAATTATGTAAACAAATGGCCATCTACCCAGAAACGGGGAGAGGCCAGCCGTATCTGCCAGTTATTCAGTCACAAATGTCCGGTGCGCTGGGCTGGTGGGAGCACGCTGGGCACGCGCCTCCCTTCGTGGGCAGAGCGGCCATGAACTAATCGTTGAGGGGAAAGGGTGCAAGGAGCCTGTGGCCGGGGCTTTTCTGAAGCATGCGACCCGTCCTTGGGGCTGGGCAATGGGATTTGACCTGGTGCAGAAGGGCATGAAGACCATTTTGGGCAGGTTATTGCTCAATATGGACAGGGTTTCTCTTTGGGATATGAAAACGGTTTCGCAATAGATGGTGGTGATGGTTGCACAACATTTTGAATGTAGTTAGTGGCACTGAACTGTACACTTAAAATGGTCAATTGTACGTTATGTACATTTTACCACAATTGAAAAACAAGCAAGGGACGCCTGCGGGGCTCAGTCGGTTGGGCGTCTGTCTGCCTTCAGCTCAGGTCATGATCCCAGGGTCCTGGGATCGAGCCCCGCGTCGGGCTCTCTGCTCAGCGGGGAGTCTGTTTCTCCCTCTGCCGCTCCCCCTACTTGTGCTCTCTCTCTGACAAATAAATAAAATCTTTAAATAAATAGTAAAAATAACAGCTTTATTGGGGCGCCTGTGTGGCTCAGTTGTTAAGCGTCTGACTTGGTTTGGGCTCAGGTCCTGATCTCAGGGTCTTGGGATCAAGCCCCGAACTGGGCTCGGTGCACAGTGGGGGATTCTGCTTCTCTGCCTCTCTCCCTCTGCCCCTCCCCTCCCTCCCCGTGCACTCGCACTCTCTCTCTGTCAAATAAATAAATAAAATCTTAAAAACAAAAATAACAGCTTTATTGAGATACGATTCATATACTATACAAATCATCCATTTAAAGTGTACAGATAAATGATTTTTTAAGTTGTTCTTGCTTTTTATTTTTTTAAAGACTTATTTGAGAGAGAGCAGTTGTGCAACCATCACCACAATCAATTCTAGAACACTCTGATCACCTCAAAAAGAAACTCTGTACTCATTAGCAGTCACTACTCACCCCCCTCCCTGCAGCCCCTGGGAACCATGCCTCTTCCTTCTGTCTCCATGGATTTGCCTGCTCTGGAAACTTCATATAAATGGGGTCATATTGGGGCGCCTGGGTGCCTCAGTCGTTAAGCATCTACCTTCAGCTCAGGTCATGATCCCAGGGTCCTGGGATCGAGCCCCCCATCGGGCTCCCTGCTCAGCGGGAAGCCTGCTTCTCCCTCTCCCTCTGCCTGCCGCTCCCCCTGCTTGTGTTCCCTCTCTCACTGTGTGTCTGTCAAATAAATAAATAAACTCTTTTAAATAAATAAATGGGATCATACAATACACCCGTGGCCTTTTGTGACTGGGTTCTTTCACTTAGCATGTTGTCCAGTTTCGTTCCCAGTGTGGCATGAATCGGTACTTCTTATGTACCTTTTAATGACAAGAATACAGTATTTGGAATAATACTCCACTGTATGGATCACTACGTTCGGTTTATCTGTACCTCTGTTGATGGACACGTGGTTTGTTCCCACCTTTTGGCTTTTGTGACAAACACTATGGAAGTGTGTGTCTGCGTCTCTGTGGACGTGTTCTTGTCTCCTGGGTAGACGTCGAGCGGTGGAGCTGCCGGACCCGACAGTAAGTCTCTGTTTAATTTTCTGAGCAACTGCCAGACTGTTTTCCAGAACGGCTCGGCTCCACATTCCCAGCAGCCGTGTAGGAAGTCCCAATTCCTGCACATCCTCACCAACACTTCTTAGTCTCTCTCCCTCTACTTCTGCATGTGTTTAGGGCATCCCAAAATAAAAGTTAGAAAAAATAGAAGAAATTAGAAACGGAGAGTGTTTGTAAACCGAAGTGCTTTGGCCAATCTATTAACAAAGACTTGATAGGCTGCCACATGCCAGGCTGTCCTGCGTATTTGGGAGAAACATCTGTAACCCAAACTCACACCCAGGTGGGTCAGCGCTTCCTGAGCCGCCGCCTTGGGAGGCAGAGCCGAGCCTGGAGCTTCCATCGCGCTCAGTCCCCAGCCTGGGTGCTGCAGGGGGGACGCCCCGGGGGGAGTTGGTGCACTCTCACCTCCGACGGGCCTCCCTCGGCGCCGGAGGCCCCGTGTGCCACCCTCTGCAGCTGGGACAGGGTGCCCTAGCATGGAAGGGGCCACCTGGCTTGAAGACGAGACAACACCATCGTGGTGGAAGTGCTTACCAGTTCCTGGTAGGAAAGACATGCCTCAGGAAGTGGGCACGGGCCCCGCTCCTTTGCGGGGGCTGCCCGCCAGCTACCGCCTTCCCACCAGCTGCGCTGCCAGCCAGAGTCTCCGTCCGGTCCCGGGCCTCGGCCGGGGCTAATGGCCAGCGTCCAAGGCACACAGTTAGCCACGGTCACCCTCCAGCTCTCTCGGCACTCAGCCTGTGCGCCGGTCCCTTCCCCAGGCCGAGGGTCCAGGCTCTCAAGCCTGGAGAGGCACACGGTCCCTTGTCTCGTCTCCTCTTTGTTGCCATCAGGTCAGCTTTCTGTCAGCAGTCAGCCCCTTCTAGAAGCTTCCGCAGGCCCCGCCCCGCCAGCAGAGCCCCTCCTTGCTGTCGTGCCTTCTGCGATGATGCTGGTCCATCCGTGCGGCCCACGCAGCTGCACCGGGCTAGTTCTCGGTGGCTGTTCCCGGCACACTTGGTTGACTGTATGCGAGGCGCTACTAAAAATTGAGAAGGCTAAAGATGAGAGCAGAGGCGGTGGAGGAGGACTTCCTAGACGACAGGCGGCTCAGGCTGGGGCTCCATTACCCCCCAGGACTGTGTGGTAGAAGCGAGCCCGGGTGAGGGCAGCTCGCAGGACTGGTGGGAAAGGCCCTAGAGGCGGAGGGTCCGGGCGAGGAAAAGCTGCGTCTCGGAGCGCTTGTTCACCGCCAGGCACCTGTGAAGTCCACTGCCTAGAAAGCGCCAGGACGCTTCTCCCAGGCATCATGGTTTCTAACTGACAAACAAGGTCCGAGGCGTGAGAAGTCCAGAGACTTGCTTGAGGTCACTTTTGAACGCCATTAGACTGCCTTCCGTAATTTTTTTAAGCTTATTTTTTTTAGCAATCTCTACACCCAGTGTGGGGCTTGAACTCAAGACCCCGAGATCAAGAGTCACTTGCTCTTCCAACTGAGCCAGCCAAGCACCCCCCATACTTGTTTTCATTTGCTATTTAAGTAAAACATACCATTAAAATCCACCCATTTTGGGGGCGCCTGGGTGGCTCAGTCATTAAGCATCTGCCTTCGGCTCAGGTCATGATCCCGGGGTTCTGGGATCGAGCCCCGCGTTGGGCTCCTTGCTCAGCGGGGAGCCTGCTTCTCCCTCTCCCTCTGCCTCTCCCCCATTTTGTGCACTAATAAAATCTTAATTTTTTAAAGAAACTTTTTCTTTAAAGATTTTTTTTGTAAAAGAGTCGGGCTCCCTGCTTACTGGGGAGCCTGCTTCTCCCTCTTCCTCCTGCTTGTGCTCTCTCAAAAAAATATAAAGATTGGGCACCAACTGGGTGGCTCAGTCGGTTAAGCGACTGCCTTCGGCTCAGGTCATGATCCTGGAGTCCCGGGATCGAGTCCCACGTCGAGCTCCCTGCTCAGCAGGGAGTCTGCCTCTCTCTCTGACCCTCCCCCCTCTCATGCTATCTCATTCTCTCTCTCAAATCTTTAAAATATATATATATATAAAAAAAAGACCTGAGAGAGCGAGCAAGCTGGGGTGGCAGGCGGAAGCAGAGGGAAAGGGGGAGAATCTCAAGCAGATTCCCCCTTGAGCCCGATTTGGCACTTGATGTCACGACCGAGATCATGACCTAAGCCGAAATCAAGAGTCATACACAACCGACTGAGCCACCCAGGCACCCCTGAAGCTTTAAATATTTAACAATTGTTTGATGTTGACCTAAGTTCGGTTGGTTTTTGCATACTGATTTTAGGACTGCTAAATTCATGTCTTGTTCTCATTCCATTTTTGTTGCTTCCTTGCTGGTTGCCTACAACTCTGTAACCCGGGACCAGCCTTCACCTCTTCCAGTCCGTCCCTCCTCAGTGGGACGGGACTAGTTATGGAAGCTGTGAAGCAACACTGGATTTTGAGGCCATGTTCTTGTGTCAGCTGGCTCCTCACTCTGTGCTGAGCATCCATCTTCTTCGTGGTCTGGGTTCCAAACAGGGTCACTGGGTGGTGCTTCCAGATCCACAGTACACCTTTGCCTCAAGTAACTCAGTTGGGAGATCACTTACAGAGGTCCTCTGTGGATTCTGTGTCTAATGCCATCTTCAGCATTCTTACTCGACTCAAGAAACACGTTAGAAATCTTCCCTTTTGCCCTTCTTGGCATTCTTTTTAGTGTGAAAACCTCACACTTCCTCCCAGCTGGTAACATCTTTCACTAAGCAGCAAAACACCAGAAAGCCTGGGTTTTGGAGGTAAATCTGGAATCAAGTATGGACGCCTCAACGTAAGCAATCCCTGCTTGTCTGAGACCAGAAACTTCTCAGAAGATTAAATGTGATTACCATTCAGGAGGCAGTCAGCAGCTGCAAGGGCGCCAGGGGACCAACCTTCCCCAGGACATGCAACTCCTTCTCTCTCAGCCCTTCCCCTAGATTAGCCATGGTCATCGTACGTGACCTTAGCCTCCAAACCCTGTATGGACCTGCTACCACCCGTTTGCTACAAACACTGAATTTTAGGGCTGGCCATTGATGCCCCCAGCTCCCACAGGGGAAGCCTACCCACTCAGCCGGTTCCCGTTTAAGACCGGAGCTCACCTTCTCCCTCTTGTGGCTCACAGGGTCTGCAACCACCCCTCTGTGCATCTTGCCTGAGGCTCAGTAAAGAACCAGAGAATAAAAGGATTTCAGGTGGGATGACAGTAAGTAGATTTGGTAAAGAACTCAGATACTCCTAAGGCTGAGGTATTAAGGAACTATACTTAGGACATAAAGCAGGTTTTACAAATACTACAAAATAGCAGCTTGGACATGAAAATCCTAAGGAGAGAGGAACTGTCCGTGAGGAAACGGCACACAGCATACAGAGAATGCATGCTCATGATGTTCCCATTTTCTCCCATGTGCTCTAGATCATGCTCCCCACCCCCCCACAGCTGCCACCTCAGCGTGCACGGCCAAGGTCATGAAGACCTCAGGCTGCCAAAGGTAACCACCTCCCTCTTTCCTTAAATCTCATAGTCAACACGTGTGTATACCTCAAGTTCTTACATTCAGGCCTGCCCTGTCACCTGAACTCCCACATTCCCCCCAAAGAAAACATTTTCACAGAACTTTCTTTTTAATTTGTTTATATTTGTTACAACCTTTTAAAGCAGAATGTGACTTGAGCACTACATTTCCACTCACAGAACTTGCTGAGTTACTTCTTGAACAGCTTTACCACATGCCTAAATAGGCTTAGAATTTCGCTACTCTAAACAATGCTCTTCTTTGGAAAACAAGCCCTATACATGGTTACTCCCATCCAGTTGGTTCAGTTTAACTACTAGTTTCTAGAAGCCTCGTACATGCAGTTGATAACTACAGGGGATAGAAGATTTAAAAAGTAGATCCTAGACGGTGAGAGTCGTTTTAACCAACTGTTCTCTTTTAAACATCAAGGTATAGCTCAGAACACTTCAGTGACAAAAAAAATTCGGTCTTACTAAGGAATCCGCTTGGTAGCTAAACACTTTAGAGCACACGGTTCACGTTAGGTTACATACACCTTAAAACAAATGTTACCTTGTCCGGTTACAAGCCAGCATGGAACCGGGGAAGAAAAACTAGCTGGGCTTTAGGTCCTACACGTCACAGTAGCACACTCCGAAAAGAAAGAAATCTTATCTTCCCCTTAAGTAGTTACTGTCATGCCATACAGATTCTTAAAAGGTTAACAAAAATAAAGAAAAACATCCTTGAAAATATATTATCAGAGGGAATGAAGATAAAATATCGAATACATGTACAAGTAATGCTTGGCGGCGCTTAGTCGACTTCCTCCATGCGGGACGTGTCGTCGTCACCCTCGAGGGGCGGCATCTCTTCGCTCACCGCGGCGCTGCCATCATCAGCCGTGGGGTCGTCTTCATCAATACCTATTTGGAAAGAAAACCCTCGCGCTAGATTTCTCGAAGCCAGCTAATAATTAGCCCAATATGGCTGGTCTCTCCCACTTGTAGGCAGAGCAGCAGGCAGAGGCAGAGGCAGGCTCCGCACTGAGCAGGGAGCCCGATGTGGGGCTCGATGCCAGGACTCCGGGATCATGACCTGAGCCGAAGGCAGACGCTTAACCGACTGAGCCACCCGGGCACCCCATCTACCCACTTTAAAGGCTAAACAATGACCTGGTGAATATAGCGCTTTCACTTTTTTTTAGCCTTTCTGATCAAAAGGCCTGTTGAGCTTAAAAAAAGGGCCTTTAAGAGGTTACTCAAACTGGATGTGACACCCCCAGTGTTGCTCAGGTGGCCGAAGGTCACACCTGTTCCACACATTTGGGCTCTTTCACCACCCCACGGTGTCGTAGGAAGCTTACCGAGACCAAGCTTGATCATCCTGTAGATCCGGTTAGCATGTGTCTGGGGATCTTCCAGACTGAAACCAGAGGACAGGAGAGCAGTTTCGTAGAGCAGGATGACCAGATCTTTCACAGACTTGTCGTTCTTGTCAGCCTCTGCCTTCTGCCGTAAGGTCTCAATGATGGAATGGTCGGGGTTTATCTCCAGGTGCTTCTTCGCGGCCATGTAGCCCATGGTGGAGTTGTCTCTCAAGGCCTGGGCCTTCATGATCCTCTCCATATTTGCCGTCCAGCCATATGTGCTTGTGACAATGCAGCACGGGGAAGTCACCAGTCGGTTTGACACGACCACCTGGAATCAAAGCACGACATGAGCGATGCACCTAAGAAAAAGTGTTATTCTAACTTTTCAATACTATCAGCTTTATTGTAAAATGAAACCTAAGGACTCCCGAGTACTGTCTATTCATTAATCCAATACCACCTGCAAATTTAAGTATTCAGAACTTTTTTCCTGCACATCCTAACACTCTCCAGGGTCTTCAAGGATGTTAAGTTTCCTCTCACTATATAGGAAATCCTAGTTTTCTATTCGTAAGTTCAGAAAACAGAAGGGGACAAAAAGCCTATGAAGGACAAGCTTGGAAAACACCTACAGGCCCTCTAGAAAGCAGCCCACCACCAGGAGAGCGAGGCACACAGAAGCACTGTTCTCACGCACCTTTTCTACTTTTTTCTCCAAGATGTCCTTCATGATCTTGCACAAGTTTTCAAACTTTGTTTTTTTCTCTTCCTGTTTCTTTTTCTCTTCTTCATCTTCTGGAAGTTCCAAGCCCTCTTTGGTAACAGACACTAACGTCTTCCCCTCAAATTCCTTCAGCTGTTGCACACAGTACTCATCAATGGGCTCGATCATATAGATCACTTCCAAGCCATGCTTCCGAAGACGCTCCACGAAGGCCGAGTTCGCTACCTGATCCTTGGTCTCACCTGAGGCGTTGGTAGAAAGTTATAAACCTTTAACAGGAAGGGATTTCATTTCCTTTTGACTTTTGCTAAGTCCAGTCAGATCTAACCACAGATGTGGCCCAGCCCACGTGGTCTTGCCTAGGTTAGTCCCCACGAGCTGATGTGTAAAGCCACGTGTAGAACACACACGGCTCCAGAAAGTTGTAAGAACAAGGTGACTGTACACCTGTTGTCTTACCTGTGATGTAATAGATGTGTTTCTGGTTTTCCTTCATTCTGGTGCAATAGTCCTTGAGGGAAACCATCTCATCGCCAGAAGCAGACGTATAGTATCGTAACAGCTCTGAGAGCTTCTTTCGATTCTGAGAGTCTTCATGTATTCCCAGCTGAAAGAGAACATGAGCTTTGAAATTTCTCTGAATTAAAAAAAATCATTTAAAATTTGACAAGCCACAATGACTGCCACCACTAAAATCAAATGTGTTTACACCAACCTTGATGTTTTTCGAAAACTGCTCATAAAACTTCTTGTAGTTCTCTTTGTCTTCAGCCAGTTCGGTGAAGAGTTCCAAGCACTTTTTGACCAAGTTCTTTCTGATAACTTTTAAAATTTTGCTTTGCTGCAGCATCTCACGGGAAATATTTAGAGGAAGATCCTCAGAGTCCACCACACCTCTAATGAAATCTGAAAAAATAAACAAATGCACTCAAAATCATCCTAAAAATGCAGTCCACAAATACATAAACCCAAAAAACCAAAGATGATCTCCTGCCCCACAGACTCGAATCTATAGTGTGGAGATAACTACCGGCCGGGATCGAGCCTCACACCCGACCACACTTACTCAGATACTCAGGGATTAGCTCCTCGCAGTTATCCATGATGAAAACTCTGCGAACATACAACTTAATGTTGTTCTTTTTCTTTCTGTTCTCGAATAGGTCAAAGGGAGCACGTCTTGGCACAAAGAGAAGAGCTCTGAACTCCAGCTGTCCTTCCACTGAAAAATGCTGTTAAGAAAGCACATGTCAAGTCATAATCAAGGGACAATGCAAGCAACTGTCACTAAAGGCTATCTCATCTGATCCCGCAAATACCTGCAGTCACAGAACTGAAAGCGCTTTTGGGGGGCGAGGACAAGGGCTGGGATGACAGAGCCCTTGGCAGCAACCCGCACCTCGACCACCTCAGACAACCTCCAGAGATATAACTGCTCGGGAAGCACTGGGCACTCACCTTCACCGCCAAGTGATCTTCCCAGTCATTGGTCAAGCTCTTATAAAATTCTCCATATTCTTCATTGGTGATATCATCAGGGTTTCTGGTCCAAATAGGCTTTGTCTTGTTCAATTCTTCCTGATCAATGTACTTCTCCTTGATCTTCTTTTTCTTCTTCTTGTCACCATCCTTCTTCTCCTCCTCCTCCTCATCAGAACCAACATCTTCTATTTCAGGTTTGTCATCAGACTCCTTCTCTTCCTTTTCTTTTTCTTCCTCTTTCTCTTCCTTTTCTTCAGCCTCATCGTCGCTGACCTCTTTATCGCGTTCCTTCTCCACCTTCAAAAAAAAATGCAAAATCACATCACCTCTGCATTCCTGAACTGAAGAACACTCTGAATGGAACGTGCACTTAAACCAAAGCGTAAGATACTCAAAAACGTTTAGCAGGCAAAAAACTTCTAGTCAATATTTAACTTATCTACCCAAACAACTCTGGATACCTTCACAATAGAACAGAACTTCAAACTAGTCCAGTCAATTCAAGTTTGGGTCTTTCCCTCATCAATAGATCCCAGCACTAAAACTCCAGCTCACTAGTTTTATTATCTACACCCAACGCAGACACTCACAAAGAGAGTAATGGGATAGCCAATAAACTGGGAGTGCTTCTTCACAATCTCTTTTATTCTTCTTTCCTCCAAGTACTCCGTCTGGTCTTCTTTCAGATGCAGGATAACCTTTGTTCCCCGACCCATAGGTTCACCTGTAGAGAGAAACACGCTCAATTTCAATCTGAATGGGCAAGTTAAGGCGTTGGGGGGAAAAAAGAATATCACAATTCAGCTTTCCACACCACACCCAACCAATTTCTAAGCAAGTTTACCAAGTGGAGTTTACAGTTACTACTGGAGTACACTTACTACAAAAGGAGAATCTGGGCAGTTACCTGCCTAGTTGGAGCTCAGGAACTAGAAGGCCCCGCTCTTCTATCACGTGCTTACTAAGCTCGCTGCAGAATGGATCAGGGCAAGCAAATTTTTGCCAATTCCACAGCATCTTCAGGGGTCCCGGCCTACAGTACTGGGCACTCACCACACAACTGAGTGACCTAGAAAAGCGTCTCACCAGGTGCCTACCTGTATCAGTCCTAACTGTGAACGATCCTCCTGCAGAAGACTCCCAGGCATACTGCTCATCATCGTTATGCTTGGTGATCACCGTCACCTTCTCAGCAACCAAGTAGGCAGAATAGAACCCGACACCAAACTGGCCAATCATGGAAATATCTGCACCAGCCTGCAAAGCTTCCATGAATGCTTTGGTCCCAGACTTGGCGATAGTACCCAGATTATTGATCAAATCGGCCTTGGTCATGCCAATGCCGGTATCCACGATGGTGAGGGTTCGGTCTTGCTTGTTCGGAATGAGGTTAATGTGCAGCTCTTTCCCAGAGTCTAGCTTACTGGGATCGGTCAAGCTCTCGTATCTGATTTTGTCCAAAGCCTATTACCAAAACACAGAGCGTAAGGGCAGAGCTCCCGGGGGAGGGGGCTTCCCCGCAGCACAACCCCGGTCTGCAACAGCGCCACTTACGTCCGACGAGTTGGAAATCAGCTCCCTGAGAAAGATCTCCTTATTCGAGTAGAAGGTGTTGATGATCAGAGACATCAACTGGGCGATCTCGGCCTGGAAGGCGAACGTCTCCACCTCCTCCTCCTCCATCGGCTGGTCTTGGGTCTGGGTTTCCTCAGGCATCTGCAAGGCCCGCGAGGCCGGTTACGTGCCGCCCCCGCGCCCGGTCCCCCGGAAGGCTCGCGCCCGCCGGGCCCCGAGCCGGGGGCCGCCGACAAAGGATGACCTCATTTCCAGCTGCGACAACGAGGGCCGTGCGCACGTCGCCGCAACCGGGCGCCACAGGCCCGGGGAGACCCCCGCCCGGAGCCGGAGCCGCCCCCCGTCCCCCGGAGCCGCGGCCGGCTGGCCAGGGGTCCCCGCGGGCCCGGGCGCACCCTCCCCTTCCCACGGGCGGGGGTCGGGGCCGCACCAGGCCCGAAACCTCCGCCGCCGAGAGCATGGCCGCGCCGCCCCGTGGGCCCGGGACCTCCAGGGGGGCCCGCCACGCGCTCGCCACCCTCGGCCCCCGCTGCCCCCGGCCCCGGCCGACCCCCACAGATCCCCCCCCCAGCCGCCCCCTCACCTTGGCTAAAGGACCGCACAGGCTCCGCGACGACGCAGCACCAGGACGCAGAAGCAACTGGCGCGCCGCCCCCGCGCTTCCCTTATATAGACGCGGGCCCGCCCGGCGCGCGGCGCCTTTTCCAGAAGCCTCCCGAACCTTCCGGAAGAACCCTCCCCAACCGCCGCCGCGGCCGCGCGCCTGCGCCTGCGCCCTGGCCGCGGCCCCGCCCCTCTCCCGGGCGCGCGCGGGCCCGCCCCGAGTGCCCCACCCCCAACGGCCGCCGCGCGCGTCCCCGCGTCGGTCTCAGTGCGCCGGCGCAGCCCGGAACTCTCGCGAAGGTCTCGCGTCTTCCGGGGCCACCGCCCCCCGCGCGGCTCACGCCGGCGCCCCTGCCCCCACCTTGGACCTGTACCGCTAGCTGGGCGCGCGCGGGTGCAGTGGCGCCATCCCGCCCGGGCCTGGGCGCGTGCGCTTGTAGCTTCAGCAAGTCCGCCAAAGTAACTTAATTCTTACAGTGTCCCCGGGCGGTATAGGCTTTGGGGCCCTTGGTACCAGGGCCTGCCGCAGCGGCGTCGGGGTCTGTACCAGTTACCGGGACCCCGGGCCAGGTCTAGGGCTTTGAGGCCGGGTGCAGGGGCTGGAGGAGAAGAGAGGGATCTGTCCCCGCATCTATACGCCTGGGGCAGTGATCAGAGGCTCCCGACTACGATTGGGGGTTCACATGTACAGCGCCACATCTCTTCGGCCAGGGCAGCGATTATGGTTTCAGGGCCCTGAAACTGGGGCAACAGATGGCTGCCAGAGCCTCGGGATGCGGAGGCCCTGGCTCACAGCCTGGTTACAGGGTCCAGAGGCGCCAGCCCCTGACGGGCTGTGAGGGGTGACCAGTGCATGCACATGGGGGAGGTAAACCCGACCCCTGGTTTTTGTCTTGACCAGAGGGACCCCCTAACCACGTGGGATGTTGGCGATGGGGTTTTGGAATATAGGTGAGGTTTGGTGGGGTGAGGTCTGGAGCCCACGCCCAAGAAAGAATTCTCGAGACATCGTTGGTGCAAAATGGTGGTTTATTAAAGCACGGGGACAGGACCTGTGGGCCGCTGATTATACACTATGGGATTGGGGGAGGTAAGGAAAAGGGAGGTTTTCGAAAGAACTTTCGTGTGCTAAAGAAGACCTACAAGATAACTAGAGCCCTTGGCACTGTCAAGTTAAGGTTGATTTTCCTTCTAGTAAGGCATTAACATGAAGATAGTTGGAGCTTCCTGGAGGGACATTACACTCTGCCCGCTTTAAGTATCTGTCGATGGGCTGCAGGTTATAAAGACATTTAATTGTATCTCCATTTCCTTCTGGAAGCTAGGTTGCTAGAAATGCTTTGTTCTTGTAGATTGCTAAGACATTTGTAAACTGAGGGAGACTCCTGTCTTGCAGGATTGTGATCCCTGTAAGTTAACTATTTGTTTTTCTTCTCCTTAGCTTTAGGGCAGCCAGGAGAGCCTGAGGAATGTCACATAGATCCCATGGGGGGGTACTTGTGGGGTGTCAGCTTCTGTTTTGTCCTCAGCTTGCCTTCTGTTCCCTCATCATTGGGATAAGGGGAGACCCAGGGGCCTGGCCACACTCTAGGGGTCCGGTACTGAGGGTGGAATGAGGAGCGCCAGCAGGTGACTGAGGGTCATCCCTGCCTGCCCCCATTGCCAGGTAATCACACATGCAGGCCCTGCTCGGATTTGGGGGCTGGTCCTTTTCTTAGGCCGCACTGTGCACAAGGGGAAGTGTTGAAATGGACACTTACAGAGGCCTGAATTCTCCAAACCCGCGCTCCATCCTTGGGGGATTTCTACCTGCTGCGCGTGTGTGTCTGTGCGTGTGTTTTAGGAGAATTTAGTGATTCGTTATTTATGTGTAACACCCAGTGCTCATCACAAGTGCCCTCCTTAATACCCATCACTTCTACTTGCCTTTGGTTTGCCTTCAACTGTGTCCTTCACACTAGCCTAGAATCCCCGGATCACTGAACTAATGCGTCCTCACCCAGTACACCCACTATGACTTTGTAAAGCCCATCTTCTTTACTGCCTATTTTACGTAATTCGAGGTCTTCATGTGACGTATCTAGTTCACCCTTTGGGGGATTAAGTCGCTCCAAAAGCCAATTTCTAAATGGGAATTCCAAAAGTATTTTGAACAATGAGCCTCTCAGATGAGAGTCCTGAGAATCCCGGAGGGGAGGGGCCCGTGGCCAGCGCCCAGGTCAGCCACCAGGTAGTTCCGCGTCTGAGGACCCTCGCCTGGAGCACCGCGTGTCAACGTAAACCTAGCCCTGCCCTGGGCTCCTTTGTCGCTAGCTCCTCCCACCATTGGTCCTCCTCCAGCTCCTTCCAACACTCCAGCCTCCCCCGCCCCCCAACGGGGAACAATCTGGAAGCTTCTTACGTTGTAAACAAACCTGTCTGAACCCTCCCTCCACCCTCGTCTCCGGGGAAACCCTGCTTTTCCAGGAACGGGGTTTTCATACTGACGCTTGGGACCCATTAGGACTGTGTGAAATCAACGCAAGGCTTCTTAACTAGTACTAAAATAGGAAAAATAGAGTGGAAACTTCCAGCCACGTGGGGGAGGCGGGCGCTGTGCGTTGGCTGGGGCACCTTGTAAAATAATTTCTGCCCCCAGCTGTACGCGGGAGCTCTCGCCGGGGGTTTTCCCGGCAGCCTGGGCTGGGGGCGGGGCGGGGGGCGGAGGGAAGGAGGAGGAGGAGTCAGCGTGCTGGCTCCAGAGCCCCCAGTCGGCTGTGCGGGAGCTCCTCCACGTGCACGCCGGGGCGGCCCTCCTGCTCTCCTGACCCGGAGGCCTGGCCCACCTCTTCCTTCTACCCCACTTCTGTCAGGGCCACTCAAAGCCCCAGCTGTGAACGTCTCGGTTTCCGGAGCCTTCACCTGCCTCTGCTCCGCAGAACTTGCCCCAAGGCCTCTCCTGGAATCACGGCTTCCCAGCTGGTTCAAAGGAATGAACGTTAACAACCCTCCCTCCCACCACAGCCTCCTGGCCTTCCAGCTCTCTCCTACCTGCCTTAGTTACTAAATACGAGAACTTTCTCGTCCTGCTCCCCCTTGACCTCTGGACAACGTTCCACGCTAACCAGCATTGCCTCCCTTCCATCACCAGCATGCCGTGGTTCTCCAGCCTGCTGGCGACTCCTTCTATGTCTCTGCAGACTTGCCCCCCCCCTCGGGCCTTTCTCTGGAGCTCCTGGAACCGTACCTTTGTGTGGATGATGCACAGAAAAGCCTGGGCCAGGACTTTCCTAGTGCCACACCTGGACACTGAGCTCACTGCCCCACCTACCTGGTCTTCTCCCAGAACTCACTACCCAGGTGACTATACCACCACCGTCTAGAACCCCCGAGCATCCCCACAGGGAATCTGGCATGACCTTGCCATTTCTGCCTCCTAAATGCCTCTTGAATCCATCGGCTTCTCTCCACCTTCGAGCTCCACTTCCTGCCCCAAGTCCCTCACCCCTGTTGCCACCCCCAGCGGCTCACCTAGCCCTCCATAGCTCCCTGACTGCACCTGTCTTCACCTGTGGCCAGGGTGGGCTTTGTGAACACAGATCTGATCCTGGCTGTGCCCTCTTTCACACACTCCCCAAACCCTCTCGGACACCCCAGCATTCATAGAAGAAAGACGGCTGCCTTAACCAGGCTCATGGGCCCTGCAGGACACCCCACCTTCCTATTTGTCTCTGCTCCCACCGTGCTCCCTGTCACCTTTGTAAACCTCACTCTGTGAACGGCCCCCACACCGTTTGGCCTGGACACCATTCCCTCTCTTTTTCTGGTAATTAATGTCCCCGTGGACCTTCAGCTCCCGCATTTCCCTAGGGTCCCTTCCCACCTCGACTTCTCTTCTTCCCAGGCCCAATCCCATATAAATAGGTTCTCAGAATGTGGGACCCCCCAACATGGCACATGCTCACCCACTCCAGCGAGCCCTCCAGTCCCTGCTCTTCTGTGCCCCCCTCCCCTCCTTTCCCACCCAAGCTCCTCCTGCTCCCTCCGCTGTGTTTCTGTTACATATCCAAGTCCTGCAGATTAGCTCCCTAATATTTGTTGAGCTGGTCCAAAAGTGATCACCTTCAGTGTCCCTCCATTAAGCTGGAACACAAGGCACAGATTCTGGTGCCCTGGGTTCAAATCTCAGATCTGCTCCTGCCTACCCATGTGGCCTGGGCAAGTCACTTACTCTGCGCCTGCGTCTGTACCAGAGGCATGGCAGGTCTGCTTTTCTTGTAGGGTTACGAGGCTGAAATGAGCAAAGTCTGTTTTTGGAAATGACCCAGGACAGGGCCTGACACGCAGTGACCACACATGTGAATGAAAGTAAACAAATAAGTCTTCAATTTCCTTTTTGATTTCTTCTTTGACCCATGGATGATTTGTAAATGTGTTAGCTTCCAAATATTTGGAGGTTTTCCAGAAATCTTTTAGTTACTGATTTTATTTTATTTGAGAGAGAGAGCATAAGCAGAGCGGGGAGAGGGGCAGAGGGAAGAGGGACAAGCAGACTCCCTGCTGAGCACAGAGCCTAATGCGGGGCTCAATCCCAGGACCCCAAGATTATGACTTGAGCCGAAGTCAGATGCTGAACTGACTCAGCCACCCAGGCGCCCCTTGCTACTGATTTCTAATATTGCTTTTTCTTTTTTCAAAAGATTTTATTTATTTATTAGAGAGCGAGCGAGAGAGAAACAGCATGAGAGGGGAGAGGGTCAGAGGGAGAAGCAGGCTCCCCAATGAGCCGGGAGCCCAATGCGGGACTCGATCCCAGGACTCCAGGATCGTGACCTGAGCCGAAGGCAGTCGCTTAACCAACTGAGCCACCCAGGCGCCCCTGATTTCTAATATTTCATCCCATTGTGGTCGAAGAACATATTCTGCATGATTTGAATCCTTTCAGATTTATCGAGACTTCTTTTATGGCCCAGATTATGGTGTATACTGGTAAATATTCTGTATACAAAATCATTATGCTGAAGGAAAGATGCCATTGATATAATTTTAGAAAATGCAAGCTAAACTTCAGTGATGGAAAATGGATCTGTGGAGGCCTGGGCGGGGTGGGGCCGGCAGGTGCTGGGGAGGGGGACAGAGGGGCGACATGGAAGCTCTGGGTGATGCATCTGCTCACTGTCTTGTTTGCAGTCACGGTGTCACAGGTGTACGTGTATGTCAAAACATATCAAATTGTGCAGACTGTTGCATGTCAATTATACCTCATAAAGCTGTTTTTTAAGAATTGATGGTTAGCAAAGAGCTAGGAGAAATGTTCAGAATTGAGTTATAATGATTTAGGAAAATTCAGTGGTTCCTATTTTGGAAAGAGACACAGTTGACCTGGAAAAGGATGGTCTGGACTGTGAGCCCCGTCCCTTCCACTTAGTGGCTGTGTGACTTTGAGCAGGCTGCTCAACCTCTCTGTGCTTTGGTCTTCTCATCTCTACAACAGTGATGATCACAGTAAGGATGTGGGCGGATGCTGTGAGCGAATCCCAGGGAAGACCAGAGCACCTGGCATGTGGATGGATGGATGCACTGTTCTCTTAATGGAGAGCGGGGAGAAGGGTGACCCATGCTGGCGGTCGCCAGGTCACCATAATGCTGTCCTGCACTTGTACCCGTCTGCGGGGTTTGGGCTCATTTCTGGAGCAGGAAGGGGAGGGAGAGCACGGTCCCAAAGGAAGTGAAGGGATAGACTCCAGGAGTGAGGGGAGGTCGAGTGACTTGGCGACCAACTATAAAACTGGGGACACTTTGGTACCAAAACTGTTCTTCTCCTGGCCAGTTTTAACCCATCCTTTGAGGCCCAGCGGGGCAGCCATCCCTGGAAGGCCCCATGGGGTTCGTGACTCTCCTGTTAACTTGCACACGTTGTCACCAGAAGGAGGCGCCACAAACACTCCCTTGCCCTCCTGTACCATCGTTGTCAGCGGAGTGTGGCCATTTTGACAGGGAAACGGTGTCCAGTTGTTCCCTGAACCCGTGTCCAGGCCCTGGGATGCAGTGGGTGCAAACTTAGGTCACCGCATGCATGGTGGAGATGTGAAGCCAACGCCAGACAAATACACGAATTTGTAAACTGATGGGTGCTGGGAGGGTCCTGAGAATGGAGGGAGTGGTGTTAGCAGCTGGTGGGGGGAGGCGGGGAAGGGCATCTGCAAACATGAAATCTAGAAGGAATAGGAGGAGTCCTAGAGAACGGGGAGAAGGCGAAGCAGGAAAGGAAATGGAGGCCAGAGAAGCCTTCCTGTGGGATGGGTGGGATGGGGGACACAGCCTGCAGGGGGCAGGGTGGCCACTGGAGCCAAAGCAAGAGGTAGGTGCCAGATCCTGCAGTGCACTGCGCCAGGGGACTCGAAATGTGGCCCGAGTAGCATAGGAGGCATGGGAGACTGTCCCTGGACCCCACTGTTCAGACATTGTTCCACTCTGTCCTGTGCATGGAGGTCAGGCCCAGGGAGAGCTGAGTAGGCCTGCACCCGCAGAGCTGGTGGGTGGAGAAGGGGCAGGCTTGCGGGAGACCAAGGAGGGCGAGCTAACAGTCCAGGTGAGGTGAAGGAGCCCGCAGGGTCCTGCATGGGGGATCCTGCATGGGGGGGTGCTGCAGTCACCTTGGGGAATGTGGCACCCAGGCCAGAGCAGCAGGTGACCTGCTCAGTGTCGCCATGTGGGGCATCCGAGTGGATGGGCACCCAGCAACAGGACCCCGTGTTGTGAGCAAGGACGTGATGGGAGGGGTGGGTGGGAAGGAATGGAGCCCGATTGGCTTGGCAGGCACAGGGCTGCCCCAGGATGCAGTCCCAGTCTAGTGAAGAGCTGCGAACCTAGAGAGACAGCAGGCTGCGCCTAGGCGGGGGTGCAGTGTGACCCCCTCCCTGTCCCCCTTGGGCTCCCAATCTCCCTCTCGCCGAAGCCCCAGGCTGCCTCTCCTGGCCTGCTCTGAGTCGGGCGTGGACAGGTGTAGACTGAGCCCCCCAGGCAAGGCACAGAGCAGGACAGTCTCAGCTCGTTCAGGGGCTTACGTTCTAGTGGGGGAGGGACAGACTATAAACATGCAAATGACACGTGGGACAGTCCAGACCAGTTCTTCAGGCCCCAAAGAACAGCAGCCCTGGGCGTGGGCTCCAACTTCTTCCTGGAAGCACCGTCACTTTCCCTTGATTCACCTTCAAACCTTGTGAGTCATCTTTGACTCATCCCTCGGCCCCCACATTCTGAATGCTGTCAACACTGGTGGATTTTTCCTTTTAAATGCCCCTTCTCTCCATCCTCTGGGTCCCACCCTGCCCCAGCCCCTCAGCCCCCATGCCCTGGCCACCTTCAGCTGGTTCTTGCTGGATTTACCTGTTCTACATTCATTTCTGTTCTCATCTGCCCCCCTCCCAGGGCCCCCCCGGGCACCAAGCCAGCAGTACCTGTGTAGACATGCAAGACCTGGGGCCCGGCTGCCCAGCTCATGCCACCTCCAGGCCCCCTGTCCGCTGCCCGAGACCCACATCCTCCCCATCTCTGCACCTGCCCCTGGTGCTCTCAGGGCCTGGAACGCTGGCTGTGGAACTCCGCCCCAGACTGTCTCGAGGGGGAGGCACCACTGTCAGCCCTGACCAGGTGGCCTGGAGTTGAAGAAGAGCATAGCAGAGAAGCAGATGCAGAGGGAGGGAGAACAGGAAAGGGTGACAGTGGGGGAGGGGGCAAGAATACGCGGCTGCATGGTGTTCTGGTTCTGTTCCAGCCTCCCTCCTCCACTCCCTCAGCCTCCCCAGGCAGTGGGAATGATGCCCTTCGCTGAAATGATCACCCTCAATGAAACATCTTCACAGCATGCTTTCATTCCTTCACTGAACAAAGATGATTGCAGCAACGCAAGGGCTTTATGGTCTGGCCCTGGTCTTCCTTCCCAGACCCTTCTCTGTCCACTCTCAGTTGTTCCCCAAACGTGCCTGGAACCTTAGAGCACTTCCTCCTGCAAGACTCTTCTCCAGGGGACAGGTGTCTGCCAGGCTCAGCTGAGAAATCCCCTCCCTCAGGCCACATTCATTCTACAAGCCTCCTTCCTTTCCCATGGTGCTGAATTAAAATTAGACTTTGTTTTTCCCACCTCCTCACTCTCCCCTGCCTCCCTGCCCCCCCCACTTGGCTCAAGACAGGGCAGCTGGCCATCTAGGTATGGACTGGCTATGAGCACGTGTGTGAAGGCACCAGGTTAGAGCCCTTGGGTCCAAAGGCAGTGACTGACTTCTGGCGCCATCTACTGGCCAGTTGATGGGTTGTTTGGGGTCTCTAATAGGAAATGGCTTCGATGTTCAGGGATTTTCATGTTTCTCATGAACGGGAGAATTAGGAAAGAGAGAATTATGTGAGATACAGTCTAGATCACCATCATTAACGTCTCACCCTGAAAAGTTCATGGCAAAGCTTCTAGCCTTTCGGTGAGTAGAGAGGAAATGGTCGGGAAGAAAACGGGAGGCAATTTTTTTGAAATTAAAAAAAAATTGTGTGTATTTCACTGCTAAACCTCACACATGAAGAAAGGCAGGAAGGTTAAAAAAGCCGAAATTGGAATCATGTGAGTGCTAACGTGGAGCGTTCCCTGCTCCTCTTCTCAACCTCCCTCTGATCTCTCTTGGGCCATCAGGGTGGTGCAGCGGGCCCCGCCCTCCCTGCTCCATTCTTCGTTCCGTTCCGGCTGTCACAAGGACAAAGCCCTTTAGTCTGACCCCCACCCGGATGCAGCCTCTTGTTCAGCCAGTGGAAGAACAGGCCCAGCTGACCCAGAGGGGCTATTGATCCTGATACCCCCAGGAAGAGTGGGGTTGGGTCCCAAACTGAAATTGGAGGGGGTGGGGAATGAGCAGGTGTGATGTCCCTGGCTGACAGTTCCTTTCTGTCTGCACTGAGGCAGGGGGCATCTGCCGGTCAGTTAGGATTCTGCCCATGCGGCCGGTTGACCAGGCGGTGAGCATCGTGGTCTGGCCACCTTGCCATGAAAGGGGTTGTCATTTTTGGGTCCTGAGCTGGCCTCACCAGGCTCTCCAAAAGCTGGTCCTGCTGCTTTTCCCCTCACCTCCAAACCCCGCAATGAAGTGTCCCCCCTGCCCCCCAGCATTCTGCTCCTTCACATCTTGGCCCATGCCCTTCCCTTTCACCTGCCTGGAAAAGCCCACTCCTCGTTTAAGAGCCCCCAGGGAGAGGACGTGTCTTCTTCTTTGTCCCTCTTCTGTTCCACCTCTGCTGATTTGGGGGCAAGGGTCTTCCTCTTGAAGCCTGTTTCCTCATCGGGAAAAACGGGGGTAGGGATGGGACAGCTGGACCAGGTTCCACTTGTCTTAGTAAGTTTCTAAGGTCTTTCACTGGAGGACCGATCAACTAGGGTCCAAGTGCATTATGAAATGGAACTGAGCACCCAGTGAGTTACTGGAAGCTTGCACACACTGCAGACCCTCGTACCTTCTCTGAAGCTAGGGCAGACAAGCGTGTCGTTTTCCTGAACTGTGTCCCAATGAATATGTTGTGGCAAATCATAATGCAGAGTTCAGAGTCCGAGCCGCTAAGGGCTGTATAACAAGAACAGTTTGTAAGCGACTTCACGTTATTCTCATCAGCACCATAGCAGCAGATGACATGCTGCCTGTATATTCAGAGCCCTTCCAGCAACTTTGCATTTCACTTAGAAATACAGCACAGGGCACCTGGCCAGTCGATGGAGCATATGATTCTTGGTCTCGGGGTCCTGAGTTTGAGGCCCCACGCAAGGCGCAAATTGGAACAACTAGCGAGTTAAACACAACAACATGCCTAATGAGGGTGGTGGTGGTCCTCGTCCACCTCCTCCTTAATATAAGCTCTGTGCCCAACATGGGGCTCGAACTCACAGCCCTGAGATCAAGAGTCGCATGCTCTATCAGCTGAGCCAGCCGGGCGCCTGTGGGCTATTCTTATGGGTGAGAAGCCAGGTACCACGTTTACTTCTGTGCCTACCACCCAGCTGCGGATTCTCCTGCCTGTGCCTCACTGGTGTTCCTGTCATTAGTGGGATCTCTTCTAATTTTTATCTTTAAAAATCTACAAATGAAATCATTATTTAAAAACTCCCCCTTTAAAAGAGAATTGTTGGCGAGCCTCCCAACTCTTGTCCTTTTTGAGGAAGGACGGCAGCGGTGAGGGGAGCCAGGCTCCCACTGAGTTCCCTGAGAATTCAGATCTATAATGTGTATCAACTACAAAGAGTGATAATAATGTTAGCAGCCGCATATTGGCCACCCTGCTTAAGACACACAACATTACCGATAACGCTGAGCAGTTTTACCACATCTGTACCTGTGTCTTTTTTTTCATACGTGTGTCCTTAAGTGATGGATGTGTTTGAACTTAAACAAATGATTATCACATGTATTCTGTAACCTCTTTTCTTCTCAACACTATGTTTGTGGAAATGTATTCGTCCTGACTTATACAACAGTTTACTCCTTTTTCCTGCTGCATAATATTTACTACACAGCTATACTGCAATTTATGCGTCTGTTCTGTGGGTAAACATCTGGGTTGTCTCCAGACCTTGCTACTGTAACGGTGCTGCTATGGACATTCTAGTCATGTTTCCTGGTTACAATGGGTACTAAACTCATCCATATTAGCAGATACAGCCAAATTGCCTTCAAAATGTTCTCAATTGACAGTCCTGGCAGGAAATGAATCTCTCTTTTTTAAAAGATTTTATTTGTCAGAGAGAGAGAGTGCGCACATGCAGGGGGAGCGGCAGGCAGAGGGAGAAGCGGGCTCTCTGCTCATGCAGGACTCGAGCCAAACGCAGATGCTTAACTGACTGAGGCACCCAGGACTCTCTTAATCCACACTGTCACTAGCCCCTGTATGCAGTATTAGCATTTTTGCCGACCTGGTGGGTGTAAGATGGTTTTGTCATTTAATGTGCCAATCTGGTGGGTGTAAGATGGTTTTGTCATTTAATGTGCATTTCCTTGATTGATCTGACTCCTGAGAGAACTTGCTGGGAGCCTGGCTCCCTTCACTGCTGCCATCCTTCCTCAAAAAGGACAAGAGTTGGGAGGCTCACCAACAATTCTCTTTTAAAGGGGGGATTTATTATTATTATTATTTTTTTAAATGAGCATGTGTTTAAGATTTTAAGTCAATGTTAATTAGTTGATTTAAAATTTTTTAATGTAAATTCAATTAATTAACATATAATGTATTATTAGTTTCAGAGGTAGAGGTCAGTGATTCATCAGTCTTGTATAATATCCAGTGCTCATTACATCACATGCCCTCCTTAATGCCCATCACCCAGTTACCCCATCCCCCACTCCCCTCCCCTCCAGCAACCCTGTTTCCTGATTAAGAGCCTCTTATGGTTTGTCTCCCTCTCTGATTTTGTCTTGTTTTATTTTTTCCTCTCTTCCCCTATGATCCCGTTTTTTTTTTTTTTAATTTTTTAAAAAATTTTTTATTTATTCATTTGAGACACAGAGATAGAGAGACAACATGAGCAGGGAGAGAGGTAGAGGGAGAGGGAGAAGCAGGCTCCCCGTTGAGCCAGGAGCCCGATATGGGGCTTGATCCCAGGACCCTGGGATCATGATCTGAGCCGAAGGCAGACGCTTAACCATCTGAGCCACCCAGGCGCCCCTCTGTTTTATTTCTTGAATTCCACATATGAGTGAGATCATATGATAATTGTCTTTCTCTGATTGACTCATTTCACTTAGCATAATACCCTCTAGTTCCATCCACATCGTTGCAAATGGCAAGATTTCATTTTTTTGGATGGCTGAGTAGTATTCCAAAAGGGGGGACTTTTAAATAATTATTTCATTAATAGACATTTAAAGATAAAAATTAGAAGAGATTATCTTTTCATGTCTTTACAGGCACAGGTCTGAATCCCTGCTCCATTATCAGGCTATGGGGCCTTGGGGAGATAACTTATGTGGGCCTCAGTTTCCTGACCCGTGAAGTCCGTTTCTAGAGACGCTGACCCTGCTGGGCCCTCACCCACAAATCACAAAAACTCTCCAGTTGGTATTGTAGTACTTCCCTCTCTTGTTCGAATTCCCGAGGGCACTGGACAGGCTGGGGGCTGGACCACACGGGCGACGAAGGTAAGCCCAGCTACTGCCTGTCCGTCTGCGTCCTGCCACCCAACACTCGGTTCACTGCGCCCTCCTGCTGCTTTCTTGTCTTGCTCCTCCGTTCTGTGTGAGACATGCATGTATCATCTTTACCGCCATCTGCGGAGGGGCTACGGGAGGAGCAGAGGTGACGGCAAATGTCCCACCCCATGTCTAACCGGAGGCCAGAGGGACATCCCTAGGCACCAGATGTGACAGTCCCTCTACGGCTCGGCTCCTTCCGTGGTTCATTTTGACCTTAGAATCAAGTCCAAAGTCTTCAGTACAGCCTTCCTGGGGCTCATCCCCTGACACCACCACTCTCCCGAGACACTCCTGCACGCCTCCTCCCACCTGTGTTCTTTCTCCGTGAGTAGGTGCTGAAGGTGTGGCTCTGGAGCCACCTCCTCGGGGAGCCACGGGACTGGTACTGTCTTTCTCCTCTTTCCTCCCATGGTGCTTTTTCATGCAGGTGCGGCAGCCCTGTATCGTGGTTATTTGTCATGTGCACTGCGGGCAGGGACCTGGGACCCTCCTGGGCATTGCTAGGGCCTGCAGCGGGCCCCCAGGAGGTGCACTTCTGAAAGAATAGGCAGACAAGGGGATGAATGAGAAAGATAAAGACATTGTTTTGCCATTCTGTGGCCCCGCAAGGTGGGCTGGATGGCTGGTTAACTTAGGTAGAAATGTTCAGAATAGCCATGTCGAGCCGTGGTCCATGCGCCATTAGCAATATAAATGACATGAACGGTTGCTGTTCTCGTAGGACTCTCTCCATCTGTCTTATCTCCAGCGGAAGCCTGAGGACACAGTGGCGCGGAGCACAGGGACCCCGAGGAGCTGAGAGCAGGGAGACGAGTGCTGGATCAGGACACATGCGTCCGACACCCAGGGGACCGTCAGGGCTTTCTTTGGGTGCCAGTGAACGAGAGCCCCGGTGGCAACACAAACACATCGTGGAGTCATCTGTTGGTGATGGTGAGGCAGATCTCCGTGAGGTTGGTGCCAGGGCTTCCCTAGGTGTTAGTAAGAAACGTGTTCGACCAAACCAGCTGGGAGCCTGCCTTGGGTTCGTGGCCACCAAGTCACCCGGGGGCAAGCTGGCAACAGAGCAAACCACAGTGGCTGGAGGGAGGGACGCCGCCTGTATTAGACAGAAATACATCTAACTCACGTGCCAGGCCCTGTTAGGGGTGCAGGATGAGCGCAGACCTGACCCAGCAGGGCACACCCTGGCTTCCTTCGACTTTCTCGGGAATGGTCCAGCGGATTAAAATACATAGCATGCTCTCTTCCTACTTGGGCATTCGAACACGGGTCTGAAGGGTGACTTCGAGGATGCTGTTGGGCTCATCAGCATCGCCTGAGTTACCAAGGAAGGTGGCACTTCCGCCGTGGGTCGGGCACTCTCTCTTGGTCTGGGCTAGAAGGCCCGCAGCTGGAACCGGAACTTGTTGCGTATTTTCCCAGGCCCCATTACAGCTCCATGCTGATGATGGAGGCAAGCTGCCCTGAAGGGTGTAAGGTTCTGGTTGGGTTCAGAGAAGTTCATGGCTCTGGGCAATCCCCCTTGAAAGTCCCTTAGGAAGGCACCTCACTGGGCCAGATAGGCTGCCTCTCTGTGGCCCCATGCCAGATTTTCCTTCAGCCTGGAATGGGCGTCGGTGCCTGTCTGAGCAGGGAGGGAGGTGGGGCTAACTTGATTTTGGGGGCCGAAGGCTCTTTGCTCTTGGAATCCCATGAGGCCATGGCTGATGGTGCCCAGGACGTATGCACACGTGGTGGGTGCGATTCCTGCACTAAACAGCTGTGTGTGTGTGTAGACCTCAGTGAGCCAAGTGCTTCCGTGACTTCATCCCCTGCAGATCACAGACTTCTATACTCTGTATTCAGGGGCCCTGGGATCAAAAACCATGTTCACATTCAGGCTCTGTCACACACTTGCCTTGTGAGAGTTTCTCCTATCAGTCAGACGGGACTGATTATACCTACTTCCTGCGAGTATTTGGGGGGTTAAATTAGATGAAGGAGGGGAGATGCCTTGTACATAGTAAGTGCTCAAGAAGTGGCAGTGGATTTGTTTTTTTAAAGATTTTATTTATGTATTTGACAGAGACAGAGACGAGCACAAGCAGGGGGAGCGGCAGGCAGAGGGAAAGGGAGAAGCAGGCTCCCCGCTGAGCAGGGGCTCAATTCCAGGACCCTGGAATCATCACCTGAGCCAAAGGCAGATGCTTCACCGACTGAGCCATTGGATTTTGAGTTGTTAATGGGCCACCCTTGGCTTGGTCTCAGAAGCAGCACCATTACAAAGAGCCCCTTAGGAGGGGCTGATGCTTCATTATGAAGGAAACTGTCCTATGAACAAGCCAATATAACAAAGTGGGGTTTTCCCAAAAGGAATGAAAAGCCCCCTGGATTAGGAAATGGAGCTGAGCTTGGGACCAGGAGGAAGGGGGGGCCTCTGCCCTGGGGAGAGGAGGCGAGGCAGGAATCCTGGGCCGTGGCTGGCTCTTGGACACGCCCCGGAAAAGGATGAAGCGCCCAGGGCCACAGAGCAGTTTGTTGGAGCCCCAAGGAGACTGAGTGGGGTGTGAGCATGGCCTGGGTGGACTGTGCCTTTGCCACAGCCTGAGGAATCGCTGCTCACAGGGAGCTGTGAGGACAGAGTCCCACTTGAGCAGCCTTGAACTGTCCTGGTCTGCAGGACGCTGTGTCGCTTCTGCAACAGCTTCGGGGAGTGGGGCCCTCCTGCCCTGCACAGGCTGTCCGAGTCTCAGCAGGGGTGGCCGGGAGGACCGGGTCTCTGGTCAGCGTGGTGGACGGCCACTGTCTGCTCAGCTCAGCGCGCGTTCCTTCTCCTTTGCTCACGGGGCCGGGCTCCTGACCCACTGAGCCTGGGACTCTGGCGGAGTGGGCCAGCTTAGTTCCGCAGGGTGGGCGCCCGGCCGTGGTGACTGGTTTGGGACAGGATCAGACTGCAGTCGCACCAATCACAGCCCTTCCCCAGGTGTTTTCTCACTGGAATTGGTGGGAAGAACTTATTTCTCCTTCTCA
This sequence comes from Neomonachus schauinslandi, assembly GCF_002201575.2. Lineage (NCBI taxonomy): Eukaryota > Metazoa > Chordata > Mammalia > Carnivora > Phocidae > Neomonachus > Neomonachus schauinslandi. The sequence goes on along the minus strand of NC_058411.1, from coordinate 3,153,762 downwards.
TATCCAACGTTATACTGAAGCCACCAGGGAGAGTCGGAGATGAGAAACAGTGAGAAGCTTTCAAGATGCAGGCAGGGAAGCCACGCTCCAGCCCCTGTGTCTCCCATAGCTCGGCGCTGAGAGGCCACAAGCCCATTGCGTTTACGCTACTGGGAGCTAGGTTCCTGTTTTTGGCAACCAAAGGAACTTTGAACGACGCACCAGCGTTCCCAGGAGTTCGGTGTTGGGTGGGCGTGGGGAGGATCTCGAAAAAATAATGAATTTGCTTTCTTAGGAAGCGCTCAGAGTGCCTTACAAATTGAAGAGATGGAACCTTATTTGTTAGTGAGGCAGGACTCCTGGGGTGAACAAGAAAGGAATCTGATTAATGACTTGTAGATGCTATTTACATTCAGTGGCAGACACTCTTGGCTGTCTGTTCAGTCATTTCCAACAGCCTCTCCCCTTGGGGAAGCTGAGCTTCCCCAACTCTCAGCGGTCAGGGGGCCACATGACCTGGTCCTGGGCAACAGGACAGAAGTCTCTGCTGGTGGGGGTTTCATGGTTTGATATTTTTTCTTCTATTATAACTTGCCTCAAATAATTTTTAGAACTTAGTGGATGTATAAAAATAATGAAAAAGTTAAATAAATTTTTAAAAATATTTTATTTATTTATTTATTTGAGAGAGAGAGAATGAGCGAGAGCACATGAGAAGGGTTAGGGTCAGAGGGAGAAGCAGACTCCCCAATGCGGGACTTGATCCAGGGACTCCAGGATCATGACCTGAGCCGAAGGCAGTCGCTTAACCAACTGAGCCACCCAGGTGCCCTAGATTTTTTTATTATAAACATTTCTAGTTTCTTTTTATTCTGGATAAAATAAACATAAGTAGGGGTGCCTGGGTGGCTCAGTTGGTTAAGCGTCTGCCTTTGGCTCAGGTCATAATTCCAGGGTCCTGGGATGGAGCCCCGCAGCGGGCACCCTGCTCAGTGGGGAGCCTGCTTCTCCCTCTCCCTCAGCCTGCTGCCCCCCCTGCTTGTGCTCGCTTGTCTGTCATATAAATAAATAAAATCTAAAAAAAACCAAAACAGAACATAAGTATCAAATGTTCCAAGATAATTTACAGGGTAAATGAAAGCATACAGAATATGGGGGCGCCTGGGTGGCTCAGTTGGTTAAGCATCCAACTCTTGATTTCGGCTCAGGTCATGATCTCAGGGTGGTGAGACTGAGCCCCTGATACTCCTAGGAGGCAAGAGATTTCATTCATCCTTCATGTGACACACACTGATCTAGATCTGGGGACTCAAAGATCTACAAGATGCACTTCCCGCCCTGGGAACTCAGTGCTGGGAGACAGACACAAGAACAGATCATTGTACACTCTGATGTAAGCGCCATGACAAAAATAGGCTCAGGGTGTTATGGGAGCACAGTGAGGGCCAGAAGGCTTCCCAATGGCCGTGACACTGGAGCTGAGTGGTCAGGGAGATTTGGTCAGGGCAGAGGAAGGGCACGCCAGAGGAGGGGGCTGCACGTGCAGAGGTATAAAGGTGAGAGGCAGTGGGGTGGGAGCACACTCTGTGGGAAGGCAGGGCCCATCTGGAAGGCCTGGGACTGCGTGTGGGGAGCGTGGTCTCTCTCCTACAGGAGACAGTGGGGAGCAGGGAAGGCCACATGGAAATCTGTGTTGTAGGTAGATCATGGAGGCTGGTGGAACTGGGATTTGGGGATCACAAACCTGGGCACAGGGAGACAATGAGAAAGCTGCTGCAAGGGTCCGGGGGGGGGGAGGGGCACTCCTGTGAACCAGGAGCCCCTAGAAGGCATTTACTTCCCATCTGTGCTCTGGCGTGAGCAGATCTGGCTTTTCCAGTTCCTTGTTCAGAAACAGACCTCCTGATCGATGGTTCCGGACCTCTGAAAGCATCGGTCCACACAGCCATTTGATTGCTCCTGGAAGTTTTTTTGCTATTTTCAAAGAATGGATATCAAAATTCATTTTGATCAAAATACTTCATTAGCTTTTGACTTTCAGTGAGCAGAAAAGAGTCACCATTTAATCAAGAACCTTTTGTTCTGTCAGCTAATATCAAGTAAGGAGCTTCTAAAGAGAAATCCTGATTATACAATCATGAATAATCATGATGGAGATAAAAAGAGGGAAGGAACAGAGGAGTCCAGTGTGCTAGCATGAGCTCTCTGTTGAGCTAATTTTTTGAGAGGATGGATAAAATGTAGAGGAAGGAAAGCATCATCATAGATGAATCCTGGAACATGACACAATCCTGAAAAATACCGTCAGGAAGACCATGCTGTGGTTTGCCGGAAATCCTAAGGAAAACAAAATCGGCCTTTACGGTATCTCTCGGAGCAAGAAGAACGAGGGGGTGGACCAGGGCAGTGAGCACAGCCCTGAGAAGTCCCCTACACTCCCTGTCATAGACGGAAGAGCGGCCACCATGCACCGTCATGTCAGCAGCACACAGGCTCCTGGTAAGCTCGGCCCTGTAAGGGCCTGGGGATGGGAAGCTGGACATGCCAGTGATGCGGGTGGGGGGCAGGCGGCCACCGGCCCGGGCACACACTCATACTTCCACGTGGCAGGACTGCAGCTTCGACAACTAGAGGGAATTTTTAACCTTTTGGAGGTATTCATGTCCTGTGGTTGCCGAGACAAATGATCACAACCGGGGGCGGGGGGGGGGGGGGCTTAAAACAAGACATTTCTTCTCTCACAGTCCTGGAGGCCAGAGTCAGGCATCAAGGTGCGGCAGGACCGTGATCCCTGCACAGACTCTACGGGAGGATCCTTCCCGGCCTCTTGCAGCTTCTGCTGGCTCCAGGCCTTCCTTGGCTTGTGGTCACCTGCTCCCACTCCAGCCCCTGCCTCTGTCCTCACGGGGCCACCTCCACTGTGTGTGTCTCTTTAAGGACACTTGTCATTGGATTGAGGGCTCACCTGGCTAATCCAGGATTATCTCATCTCAAGATCCTTCATTACATCTGCAAAGACCCTTTTCCCAAATCAGGTGACACTCATAGGTTTCAGGGATTCGGATGTGGACATACCTCTTTTGGGGCCAGGATTCAACCCACAATGGGATCATAAACCACTTGCAGAATCTGAGGAGAGCCAAGGACTGTGAATCCCGTCACTGCTGGAAGCCAAGGCTGAGACAAGGGTTCCTGTATACGTAATTTATGGAGGGAGCGCTCCAAGGAGAAGGGGAGTGAGGAAAGCAAGCTAGGGCAGGAGGCAAAAGCTGAGCAAGAAGTGGCCTCAGCTGAGGACTAGCTTCTGCCTGATCTCCTGAGCTGCCCTGGACCCTGCATTGCACTAGAGCTGTTCCTACCTGGAGGCAAGGGGTGGCCTCTGTACCCCAAGTCAGTTAATTTCCCCTGGTGGGGGGCAGGTATAGTCTCTCTGGCCAGGAGCTCCCTGTAGGCCAAGGAGGATTCATCAAAGAAGTGGGTAGGAACACTCACAGCAGCACCTGGGGGTGGGTTAAAGGGATCTGGCCGAGGACCCACAACATCTGCTGCAGACTCTCTAGAAAAATCACACACACACCCCATTCAATCTCAGGGACTCCAGACACCCTCTAAAGCCATGGACTCCAGGTTAAGGACCTGTGACCACTGCCGACCTAACACTTCTGGCCTCTCATCCCACCTTGCCCCCTTTCCTCCTCTCCCAGAGGAAATGATGGGTGATGTCTGGGAGGTGGATGGAGCACACTCAAACCAATCCTCTTCTGACTGCCCTCCTGCAGAGCAGGCATCCCGCCCTAAGGAGGGGCCCACCTCAGGGTGAGTGAGATGAATTCAAAGGAAAGTCCCTTTGGCCACAGATGTACAGCCCTTTCTAATCAGCTTTTCAGTAATAAAGCTATTAGCTTAATCTCCACCTGTCCAACTCCTACCTCTCTCAAGTAGTTCTGAGTCCAGACAGGGAAACGAGAGGATATTTACAAACCTTCTAAGACCCCAAGTCATGTCATCAAAGACAGTGGCCCTCAAAGTATGATCTGTGGGCTGGCGGCCAATTTTCAAACTGCTACCCGACGGCTCGCCCCAGGACGTGATCAACGCTCTGCCTCTTCACTAGGAAAGCTTGCTACCAGAACAGTCAGCTGACCTTGACAGCGTGTGCTGTGATGCAGAAGACTCCCATTCCCGTGCAAACTCGCCTCCTTGCGGATCGGCACTTTGAGCAGCAATGACAGAGGCCGTTGTCAACAAACCTGGGATGCTGAGCCCAGAGAGGCTGATGAGTCAGGTGGGCCTGACCTGAAGGGCTCTCATCTGAAATACGGAGGACAGGATAATGGGCATAAATAAAAAAGAGACAACATCTGACTCCAAATAATGCAATGGTAACAAAATGATTAATGGGTGACTGTTCAGAGTCTTCACCACAGCTGCTGTGTTGCTGGCTGGGCTCTTGGAGGCCTCACCAGGGCAACGGGCAGGTGCCACGGCCGTACGGGGAAGGACCCAAAAGTACTTGTGGGGAAGAATAGAGTGGAGACAAGGGGAGGCGGTCGAAGGGGAAGTCCTGTGGGCCAGATGTGGGCGTGGGAGGGGGGGCTGGTGTGGTTTGGAGAGCAGCTACCATCATGCGGGGGGGGCGTGAAACTAAGTGGAGTTGGAACTGCCATGGAGGGTCCCTCACCAGCCTGGGCCCCTTGGCAGGTCCTAGCAATGTGCTCATGTTTTTGTAAATTCTGAAAAATTCAGCTATTTCACCGCAAATGGCTAAGACCACAGTCTCTTTCTGTTCCATTTCCACTTCTCCTGTCGGATGGCTACAGTTAGTTTAGGTGTAGTGGGCTGTTGTGGACGTGGCTCAGTGGCTTCTCTGTGTAGCCAAGGGTGTGGGGCCAGAGGTTTCAGGGATGTGAATGGGCCCCAGGGCACCTGGCAACAGAAGTGTGTGAGAAGTTGGGGAGAAGCAAGGTTTGAAACCCACGAAGCCAGAAGGTAGCTGGTGGAAAATGCTCCCGGTTACCAGAGGTGTGAGATGTAAGTGGATTCAATTCTTATCAATGCCTAATCAGGACAGAAGATCCCTTCTGTTAGGAATATACTCCGTAACGCAGTGACCGCAACTATAAACACACCACACATTTTTTATTCTGCTGGGAATTACAGGAAATAGATTTGATCAGAATTCTCGTGTCCTATGCAAGAACCAGTAGCAATAGTGCAAGGAGCCAAGTACATCCGTGTGCAAAGTCCTGTGTCTTCTACATCCTACGTCTACTGGAATGCAAATATGTGTATCCGATGCACCTTATCCTGATGCGGCCCGGCACGCGACACTGCCCCAGCAGCAGCAAAACCACCTCAGAAACAAGTGCTCTGTGACAGAGCCCTCACACATTGTCATTAGTAAGTCAACATATTATAAGAACGATTTGATTACAACAACGTGGTGCGCTACAACACAGTGGCCGAGACACATCTGAATCTGGATGTCTTAATTTCAGATACATTTTGTATATTCTTTCTGAATTACTGATCACATCTCCCAGCCAATGACTGGCAAGCCATGGTAGCTAAGGGCCCTGTCTTTTCTGGGTAGTCCCTAGTCAATGACTGAGCCAGACAGCAGTACAAGGGTCTAGCCATTTCCCCCTGACCCAGGACCTCTCCATCAAGGAATCTGCTCTAGAGCTCCCTCCTGGGCTGGCTGAGACTCTGCCAGGCCTGCACTGCTGTCTGATGGTGCCCTCTTTCCTTCACAGGTGTTATTCTTCAATAAACCTTTTGTACTCCGAACTCCTCAGCATCTGCTTCCCGGAGAACCCAATCTGTGGCACAATAACAGACCAAAATACAATCTCATTTTTCAGCTCTGTGACATGTATTAGTAAGAACTTAGGAAAGATTAACTTGGAATATGTATTAGTCAGATATTGACACAATAATGCCGGGTAACAAACCACCACAGAAGCTCAGAAGTATACAATAAGCATTTATTTCTTGTGCATGCAAAGGAGAGTTAGCTGGGGCTGTTCTGCTTCAGGCTGCAGGCCTCTGGAGCAGCTCTGTTGCATGTGTTGCATTCTGGGACCTGGGCTGAAGTTATCAGAGGGAAGCTCTTATCCTGGCAGATTACTGGAGTGTAAGAGTGCAAGCCCACATGCCTATGTACAAGCGCATTTCAAGCCTCTGCTCATAACATGTTCACTAGCACTGACTAAAGCAAGTCGCATGGCCAAATATGACATGAAGGGGTAAAGAATGACTTGAGGCCCTGAGGCCACGGCAAAGGGATTGGGTGTATACTATTACGGGGACTGATAATTCACCTATTGCCAGTAACTGTTCGTCAAGTTGGTGTAAGACTCGACATAACCATACTTAGGCAGCTCATACTTCCCAGTTACGCATCCGTTCTGGAATACTGTTAATGTTTATTTACAGGGCTTTCTCTGGGGTTAAGCACATATAGATGTAGAGATAACTGGATAATTATAAGATTTCTGGGGACTCGTGAAGATAATTCAGATTAAAAGGTTTTCTGGATATGCAAAGGCAAAATCTAATGCTCCTCTATTATAATGTCATATAAATACTGAATATGCTTCCTAGTTCAGTGGAATCTGATTAACACTTTAGGTGTAACATACACTGTGAATCTGTATTGCTGTTAAATACCTGTTTCAGGATATATGCATTTAAACCACTTTATTGAGGTATGTTTGACATACAGAATGCTGTACTTATTTTTTGGGGGGGGAGGAGGGGCAGAGGCAGAGAGAAAGAGGATCCCAAGCAGGCTCCCACTGTGGAACCCCACATGGGGCTCGATCCCACAATCCTGAGATCATGACCTGAGCCGAAATCAATAGTCAGACGCTTAACTGAGCCACCCAGGCAGAAATTGTTCTAAAAAACATATGATGAAAAATAGCAGTCCCTGCCCCACCACCCCCTTTCCTCTACCCTGCTACACACCGGCAACCACTCACTCTTCCAGCAGTTTCCAAGTCATAGGCCTACACAGCTATTTTGTAAATGACCAATAGATACTACTGACTCCTGTTACGGCAGATGAAGATTTAGCTCTTTCACACCAACAGCCCCGGAGTCTGCTTCCCCATCCTCTCATAGCTTATGATAAACTTTGGCTAAATCAATAATCAGTGTTTACATTATCAAGCACATGTAACAATTGCTCAGTGATGAGCCAGGAAGTTTGCCATTACATGCCCCCCACTCCTTCTAGTAACTTCCAGTTATTCTGTTATTCTTGGTATTCTGCTTTGTGTTTATGTTTGCATTGTTTTTGTTTCATAAAAAATTTCCCTAAAGTCTCCAACAGATCCTTCAATTACCTATCAATGTAATATTTTCAGAACACTTAAATGCAGTGGCTCGCCTACTAATTTCCTGGAACCCTCCTTCCCACAGCCTTGCATCCTTCCGCTCCAACTTAGGCCTGTTGCACATCCCGGTGATTCCTTTCACCGCTTTCCTCAATTAGAATCCTTATTTCCTAGGTCCCATGTCTTCCTCTTTCTTGGTTTAGCCCTGGTTTTGCAGAAGCACCTTCTCTGGGGTACATGGCAAATGCTGGCAAGGATGCTGTAGACGTGTCCACTCGTGCAGCTGTTCTGGAGAGCCATCTGGCAGTTCAATCAAATGAAGAATACACGTAAACGCTCTGACCTAGCAGTCTTGCTCCAGAGCACATATTAAAGGCAAATGCTACATGAGTCCATAAGAGGATATGTTATGAGGATGGTCCCCGTAATGCTGTTTATGTGTTTGTGTGCATAGACTTCTGATTTCTGTAGGTAACTGTTTACCTTATCACTTCACTGAGTTCTCCTAATAGCAGTTTTTTAGTTGATTCTCTTGGGTTTTCTAAGTACTTGATCATACCATCAATAAATAGCAGAAGTTTTACTTCCTCTTCTCTACTTTTTATAGATCTAATTTCTTCCTCTTGTCTGATTGCTTTGGTTAATACCTTCAGTACAATGTTAATTGGTGGTAGAGACAGAAATTCTTGTCCTGACTTTAGAAGGGCTATGGGCCATTACATTTCATTTAATTTTTATTACACATTGGATTTCTTTTTTACTTTTTTTTTTTTAAATGTAATTTCTATACCCAACAGGGGGCTTGAACTCATCACACCAAGACCAAGAGTCGCACGCTCTACTGACTGAGCCAGCCAGGTGCCCCTCATTATTACTGTATTTTTAACTTTCTTTTTAAATTGTGGAATGACTCATACACACATATAAACATACAAAAATGTGTGTGTAAAATACATATGTATTATCAAGAAGACTAAGAATAAAACCAATACCGGTGTCCTATTCACTCAGGTTAAGAAACAACATTATTAGGGGAGCGCCTGGGTGGCTCAGTCGTTAAGCGGCTGCCTTCGGCTCAGGTCATGATCCCAGGGTCCTGGGATCGAGCCCCGCATCGGGCTCCCTGCTCGGTAGGGAGTCTGCTTCTCCCTCCCCCCCTGCTTGTGCTCTCTCTCTGTCTCTGTCAAATAAATAAATAAAATATTTAAAAAAAAAGAAAAAGAAACAACATTATTAGGTCTTGGAAGTTCCCTGGGAGCCTCCCCCTAAGGTAGCTGCCATCTTGTCTTTTGGGTTATCATTTTGTAGTAGTTGGGGGTGGGGTGGGGATAATGGGCTATAACAAAGATATTCAAGGATACTGAATTAGAAGGGCGCCTGGGTAGCTCAGTCAGTTAAGCAGCTGACTCGATTTTGGCTCAGGTCATGATCTCAGGGTCCTGGGATTGAGCCCCGTGTTGGGTTCCGTGCTCAGCAAGGAGTCTGATTGAGGATTCTCTCCCTCTCCCTCTGCCCCACCCCCCAGCTCACTCTCTGTCAAATAAATAAATCTTAAAAAAAAAAAAAAGATACTACATTAGAAAATGAAGAAGTGTTTCTTTTTCACATCTAGACCCATGTGAACAGTCCAGGCTGGTGAGCGGCTCCTGCTCTAAATGGTCATTCAGGCAAACAGATTCCTCATATCTTTGTTTTCTGTCGCTAGGATGTTTTACTGTCTGTGTGGCTGAAGCTGTCATCGGCACTTCTGGATGCCAGCCAGCTATAAAGGGGAAAGAAATAATGGGAAAGGCACCCTAAAGTCTTAGACCCAGACCCCGAAGCAGCACATCACTTCTACTTAGGCTCCAATAGCAAGACTTTTGTCACACGGCCATCCACATGCTGCTCAATTACAACTTTGTTACCAGGGGAGATGGGCAGAATGGGTTTTGGGAGACAAAAATCCATCACTCATTCCCTTGACTTCCTTTGTGGTTTTACCACCTTCATGTGTACCCCAATGGTATCTTTCAGTAAATAGAACGAAAACTAAATGGCATGCATGTATCTGCCTATGTAAGGAAAAGGCAACACTACCACTATTGGACTGAAGGCTTCCAGGAAAATAGAACTAAATAGAGGTTCTCCATCACAGGCTGGCTTCCGCTTCCCTAACTGCTTACAGGACCCCTTCCGGGTAAGAGCAGGGGACAACTATGCAGGAGAGCTCACACAGCAAGCCCAAGAGTGCTCTCCTTAGAAAGGTCTACTTGCTTCCAAGGTTGGACCTTGGCTGGTATCTGGGGACTTGGATTTCAGGGGGGTTCCCACCATTCCCTTAATGATAAGAGTGACCCTCTGTGTGTAAACTGCAGCAAACATTATAGTTTATGCTGAACATTTGCTTTCCTTCTGGGACTGGGTCAGTCTGGTATGTGCCTATATGGCTGGCCTCCAATAAAAACCCCGGGTGCTACATCTGTAATGGATTAGCACAAATTTGGTGCTGGAGGAATTAAGCATGCCCTGTGTGACTGCACTTGGAGGATTCCTGGGTCACACCTGATTTCCCCTAGACTTTGCCCATAGCCCTTCTCCTTTGTTGACTGTGTGTCCATTCACTATAATCAAGCAAAACCTTGAGTACGACTACGTGCTGAATTCTGAACCTGGGGGTGGTCTGGGAGAACCTTCACAGTAAGGTTATGAAACGTGGGAAACACAGGGGTCACCACAGATGGAGCATTTGGCTGGACTAAAGTGTGGGTCACGTTCAGTGTGTCTCTCAGGAATAGTGCCAAGATGAGTGGGATTTGCTGTACTTTCTGCTGCTTAGTTCATCCTGCCCTACCTCCTGCTCTCAGGAGGGGGTCAGAGCAGAATATTTCGATGGTGTAAAATGAAGGTTCTCAGTTAATGCTGGTGGCAGGGAATTCATTAGTACAAGGTCTAGGCAAACCAAGTAAAGATGAGATTCTGGGCCAGGACAACCAAGGCACTCTGACCCTAGAAAAAATGGCATATGGCAATGGCAGTGGGCACTGGTACCTGCTCCAGTCTGAACTGGGTGCCCTTTACATCTGATGCACAACTTTTATCACCACCTTCCTGGTGGTTCCCTATGCCTTTCCCTCTTATTTCCTATACTGCTTGCCTCTCTTGATTTGGTGGAGCAAATCCTCTCATGGCTTCCTGAGAGAGGGTCCCCACGGACGGTAAATTGTTTGAGACCTTACACGTCCAAAAATGTCTTTATTCTAACCCCATACTTGATTGATAGGTTTAGTTACAGGCTGGAAGAAACTTTTCCTCAGAATTTTGGAAGTATTTCTCCACTGTTCTCTTTCGTTCAGTGAATTTGTATTGAGAACCTAATACATGCCTGGCACTGCTCTAAGCATGTGGGATACATCAGTGACTAAGAAAAAGACAGAGTCCAAGAGCTTATGTTCCAGACTGAGTTCTGGCTTTCGGTGTAGTTGCTGAGAAGTCTAAAGGCAATCTGATTTCTAATCCTTTGTACGTGACATTTTCTCCGCCAGCTTGCGGGATATTCTCTTTATTCCAAGCGTTCAAAAAGTTCACAGTGTTGTGCCTTGTATAGATTTATTTTCATCCATTCTGCTGGGTACTTGGTGGGCTCACTTGTTCTTTAGACTCATGTCCTTCAGTTCTGGACATTTTTCTTGAACATTCTGTAGAGGATTTCCTCGTCCAGTGTTTGGATGCTGGACTTCTCTCTCAGGGTGGCACTCTTTCTTATCTCTAGTTCTCCTAAGATTCATCTTGTTGCTCTTCCTGGGAGATTTGCTCAATTTTCTTTTCCAACCCTTCTAGTGTTTTTATTTCTGCTACCCACATTTTTAATATCCAAGAGATTTTTTTCTTATAAAAATGTCATCCTGTTTGTTTCATAGATGCAGTATGAACTTACCTGAGAATATCAGCATGTTTTAAAATTTTCATCTCCCTGCATAGCCTGTTTTCTCCAACATTGTTTTCATCTATAAAACTCATGTTTAGAGGCTTTTCTCAGATGTATGGATAATCCCTGGTTGCCTGCTTATGATCAAGAGCCAGGGACGGGGGCGCCTGGGTGGCTCAGTCGGTTAACAGCATCTGCCTTCGGCTCAGGTCATGATCCTGGGGTCCTGGGATGGAGCCCCATGTCGGGCTCCCTGATCAGCAGGGGAGTCTGCTTCTCCCTCTTCCTCTGCCCCTGCTCGTGTGTGCTGTCTCTCACTCTCTCAAATAAATAAAATCTTGGGGGAAAAAAAAGAAAAAAAGAGCCAGGGACTAAAAAACACTTTGGAAGATCTGAGCACATGGTTTTAAGATTTTGACTTCGGGGTTCACTTCAGAGCAATCTGTATGGGACATTTGTTAGGGGAACTCTAATGCCTCTATCCTGGGAATTGGCAGACTCTCCAGAAAAGAATCTTTAAAATTTCTGCATGGAGAGTAAAGATTTGGTTGTGTCAGCTTAGTGGGAAGAAAAGGATGAGGCTCGGGTGCCTGGGTGGCTCTGTCGTTAAGCGTCTGCCTTCGGCTCAGGTCATGATCCCAGGGTCCTGGGATGGAGCCCCGCATTGGGCTCCCTGTTTGGTGGGGAGCCTGCTTCTCCCTCTCCCACTCCCCCTGCTTGTGTTCCCTCTCTCGCTGTGTCTCTGTCAAATAAATAAAATCTTTATAAATAAATAAAATCTTAAAAAAAAAAGATGAGGATCCCAGCATTCAATAATCACATGCTCTCTTAATCCCTATCTTCAAAATACTACTTGTGACCTTAATTTGGCTTAGTATCCCCTATACAGAAAGTCTTTTGTTTTGTCTTTTCCACTTAGATTTCTGCTAGGGAGGAATCTAGATTGGTGAGGATATATGTAGGATAAACCTCAAGAAGTGGGATTGCTGGATCGAAGAGTGCATACATTTTTAAATTTAATTTAATTTAATTTAATTTGAGTTCCATGCCCAGCGTGGAGCCCAACTTGGGGCTTGAACTCATGACCCTGAGATCAAGACCTGAGCTGAAGTCAAGAGTCGGACGCTTAACCAACTGAACCACCCAGGTGGTTACATTTTCAATTTGTATTGGTTATTGCATACATTTTCAATTTGTATTGGTTATTGCATACATTTTCAATTTGTATTGGTTATTGCCCATTTATGCTCTATTGAGCTTGTATCATACATACCACCACCAGCAATATGTTTCTTCATACCTTGTAAATAGTCATCAAACTTTTTGACTTTGAAAAAAGGTGGAAAATATTTTACCTATGTTATTTTAATTTACTTTTTTTTTTTTTTTACAGAGAGAGAGACAGCGAGAGCAGGAACACAAGCAGGGGGAGTGGGAGAGGGAGAAGCAGGCTTCCTGCTAAGCAGGGAGCCGGACATGGGACTCGATCCCAGGACCCTGGGATCATGACCTGAGCCGAAGGCAGACGCTTAACGACTGAGCCACCCAGGCACCCTAATTTACATTTTTTTTAAAGATTTTATTTATTTGTCAGATAGAGAGAGAGCACAAGCCAGGGGAGCGGCAGGCAGAGGGAGAAGCAGGCTCCCTGCTGAGCAAGGAGCCCGATGCGGGGCTCGATCCCCGGACCCCGGGATCATGACCTGAGCCGAAGGCAGATGCTTAACCAACTAAGCCACCCAGGCGTCCCAAATTTACATTTTCCTTAAGTTTGAGATTGAGCATCTTTTCATGGTTGAGACATGTTTCCATTTTATTTTCTCTTAAGTGTTTGCTCACATAACCTTTGCCCATTGCATTGTTAACTGATTTATAGGAGCGCTTCCCTTTTTCCAGTTTCTGGTTTGTTGAATTTGCTTATGGTGGTTTATTAGAAAGGAACACTGTTGTTTTTTTAACAAAGCACTTTCATTTTCTATGCAAAAGAGATTCAGAAAATTTACATAAAGGTGTGAGATGGTCAGCTAAGCAGGGAGCCGCCAGTGTGGTTTGGACAATGCTGCCACAGGAGCAGGGCCAGGGCCCCCCATCCCACAGGCTGCCTGCGGGGCCTTCTGCTTTTCCTGATAGGACATGGTCAAAGGGACAGCAGAGAGAGCAAAGCAGACAACCCTAGCCTCCACTGTGCCTGCCCTTCCCTAATTACCCAGTGAGTGAGGTTTTTGGGCCTTGCTCCATCATGTCTGAGTTTGGGGGTGTTAGAAACGGGGAGAAGTAGAATAAAATTGCCTTCTGAAAACATACATTTCCTTGTTTATTTTTTTTTAAGATTTTATTTATTTATTTGACAGAGAGAGATAGCAAGGGAGGGAACACAAGCAGGGGGAGTGGCAGAGGGGGAAGCAGACTCTCCGCTGAGCAGCGAGCCCGATGTGGGGCTCGATCCCAGGACCCTGGGATCATGACCTGAGCTGAAGGCAGACGCTTAACAACTGAGCCACCCGGTGCCCCTATTTTCTGTTATTTTTTTTTAAAGATTTATTTATTTTGAGAGAGAGAAAGAGAAAGCAGGAGGTGCAGAGAGAGAGGAAGAGAGAATCTTAAGCAGGCTCCACACTCAGCATGGAGCCCCATGCTGGGCTAGATCTCAGGATCCTGAGATCATGACCTGAGCCAAAATCAAGAGTCGGATGCTTAACCGACTGAGCCACCCAGGCGCCCCTTGTTATTGTTTTGTCTTAAGAGGGAAAGGTCCCTGCAAGGCCCTTTGTGGGGGGACCAAAATGCCATCATAGTAGTAAAGACTAGAGCATCTACAAGTATTGAGAGGGGAAAATATTCTTCAGTGTGGTCAAATTTCTTCTATGGTTTCTGCATCTTTTGTCTTGTTGAGAAAGACCCACATTCCGAGATTATTAAAAATTCCTCTTGGGCATCTGCCTTTGGCTTGGGTCATGATCCCGGGGTCCTGGGATCAAGTCCCCACATCGGGCTCTCTGCTCAGTGGGGAGTCTGCTTCTCTCTCTGCTACCCGCCCTGCTTGTGCTCTCTCGCTCTGATAAATAAATAAAATCTTAAAAAAAAAAAAAAAAAGCCAAAAGCACTTGACAAGGATGATAGGACACAAACACCATTAAAAAAAAAAAGGTCTCCCCTTACTGCCCATATTATTTTTCTTTTTTGTATTTTAATTTTTTCTTCATTTGGATTTTGCCCCCAGATGGCTACCCAGTTGTCCTAACCTTATTTATTGAACATTCATCTTTTACTTAGACATTTTAAATAACGTTTTAAAAATTACACACAAAAGTCTTGTGTATTTGGGTTTATTTCTGGAATTCTTGTTCTGTTGACCTGCCTATTCGTGTGCCTATGCTCCACTATTACAATTATTATAGTTTGTCTTATCTTTTAATATTTGATAGAGCTGATTCCCCATTTATTCTTTTTAGAATTTCCAGGGCTCTTTTTGTTTTTACTTTTTCCACTTGAACTTTGAAATTGTCTTGTCCAGTTTCTAAACATGGTTTGGAATTTAATGGAATCACATTAAATTTATGGGTTAAAATACATTTATGATGTTGAGTCTTTCTATTCAAGAACATGGTGTGCCTTGCCACTTGTCCTTCTGAGTCCTTGTGTAGCATTGTGAAGTTTTTACCCTAAAGATCTTACTGTTCTGGGGTGTGTGGCTGGCTCAGTCAGTAGACGATGTGACTCTCAATCTCAGGGTTATGAGTTTGAGCCCCAAGATGGGTGGGTGTAGAGATTACTTAAAAAAAATTTTTTTTTTTTTTTTTTAAAGAGGGGCACCTTAGATACATTCTAAGACCCCCAGTGGATGTTTGAAACCGTGGAGAGTACTGAACCCTGTATGTATGTTTTTTCCTGTACATATGTATGTGTGATAAGGCTTAATTATTACCAGTCAGGCACAGTAAGAGATTAAAAACAATAACAAGACAGAGCAATTATAATGAAATACTGTAAGAAAGTATATGTGAGTGTGTTCTCTCTCTCAAAAGATCTTCTTGTATCGTACTCAACCGAACTTCCTCTTTTTGGGTGAGATGTGAGATGATAAAATTCCCATGTGATGAGATGAAGTGAGGTGAATAAGGCAGGCATCGTGATGTAGCACGAGGCTACTACTGACCTGACAACAGTCAGAAGGAGGATCATCTGCTTCTGGACCACAGTTAACCACACGTAACTGAAACAGTGGAAAGCAGAACCACGGATAAGAGGTACTACTGTATGTATATGTTTTAACTTTGCAGAAATGAAATCATATTATACTTACTCATCTGCAACTTGTTTTTTTACTGAATATATTTTGGACAGCTTTCCATGTCAGTCCAAATGGGCTTATGCATTTATTTTTTTTAACAACTGCAATGTATGGAATTTCCATAATTTATCTAACTCTTTATTGATGGGTATTTAGGTAATTTCCAATTTTTTACGATTATGAACAATGCTTCAGTGAAAATCCTTGTATACATAAACTTTATATATTTGTGAGGATAAATTGCTAAGAATTGGAGTTGTTGACTCAAATCATGTTAACTACAATAAATATTTTGACAGTCATTCACAAATTGCCCTCCAAATAGTAGCAATTTTCATTCCTACCAATGCCTTTTTTTAAACTTTTTTTTATTATGTTATGTTAATCACCATAATTACATCATTAGTTTTTGATGTAGTGTTCCATGATTGTTTGCATATAACCCCCAGTGCTCCATGCAGTACGTGCCCTCTTTAATACCCATCATCAGGCTAACCCATCCCCCCACCCCCCTCCCCTCTAGAACCCTCAGATTGTTTCTCAGAGTACATAGTCTCTCATGGTTCGTCTCCCCCTCCGATTTCCCCCCCTTCATCTTTCCCTTCCTACTATCTTCTTCTTTTTTTTAAATATATAATGTATATTTGTTTCAGAGGTACAGGTCTGTGATTCAACAGTCTTACACAATTCACAGCACTCACCATAGCACATACCCTCCCCAGTGTCTATTACCCAGCCACCCCATCCCTCCCACCCCCCACTCCAGCAACCCTCAGTTTGTTTCCTGAGATTAAGAATTCCTCGTATCAGTGAGATCATACGATACATGTCTTTCTCTGATTGACTTATTTCGCTCAGCATAATACCCTCCACAATGCATCTTAATACTTGTACAAACATGAAACTCTGTGACAATACTATTATCAGAATTATATATTGGTAATTGATATTTTCCAATGTGATAGTAAAAAATTGTTTTGGTTTGCATATCTTTCATTAGAACAGTTGAGCATCTTGGGAGTGGGGAAGTTCTTCTAGGCATGACAGGAAACTCAGAAGTCATAAACAGGGCGTCTGGGTGGCTCAGTTGTACGCATCTACCTTCGGCTCAGGTCATGATCTTGGAGTCCCGGGACTGAGCCCCGCATTGGGCTCCCTGCTCAGTGGAGTCTGCTTCTCCCTCTGACCCTCACCCTGCTTGTGCTCTCTCTCAAATAAATAAAATATTTAAAAAAAAAAGAAGTCATAAACTAAGTCTGATAAATGCAACTTTTGTAAATTGCTTGCTTATGTCCTTTGGCTGTTTTTTCCTACTGGGTAATGTTTCCTTTCTAATGACTAAAAGAAGCATTTTTAAGTTTAGGGATTCTAGGCACTTGCCATATGTGTCACAAATATTTTTTCCAAGTTTGTTGTCTTTTTGAATGGCGTTTTGTATGCAAGATACAGAATAAAAATATCTGGCTTATTTGTTTAGCGCTATGTTTAGAAAAGTCTTCCCTATTTCAAGATCATGAATATATTTATTCAAGTAGTTTTTTTAATTCTTATGGTTAATTTTTCTATTTAAATCTTTGATCCATCTGGAGTTTATTTTGGAATGAGAAGTAGGAACCCGTATTTATTTTATTATAAATGGACAGTTGGTTGTTGCAATACCTTTTATTAAATTAATCCTGCCATCTTTACCATATGTCCATTTTTACTATGGTCTAATTCTTTATTATAGTGCATTGATGTTTTAATTAAGGAGGCTTTATAATACATATTAATATTTGGGAGGCAAACATTACTTTTCTTTTTTTCAGAATTTCCCATGATTCTCAAATATTTTATTCTGCCAAATGAAATTTAGAATAATTTTGACAAGTTCTAAAGAAAATTCTGTTTAGATTTGGATTGCATTCAATTTATACATTAATTCAGAAAGACCTGGCATTTTCCCACAACCTCTACGGTCAACTCATCTTCGACAAAGCAGGAAGGAATATCCAACGGAAAAAAGAGTCTCTTCAACAAAGGGTGTCGGGAAAACTGGACAGCAACATGCAGAAGAATGAAACTGGACCACTTTCTTACACCACACACAAAAATAAATTCAAAAACAGGTTAAGACCTAAGTGTGAATCCATTAAAATCCTAGAGGAGAACACAGGCAGCAACCTCTGTGACCTTGGCCACAGCAACATCTTACTAGGCACGTCTTCAAAGGTAAGGGAAACAAAAGCAAAAATGAACTACTGGGTCCTCATCAGCATAAAAAGCTTCTGCACAGCTACTCCGGGATCATGACCTGAGCTTCTGCACAGTAATCCATCAACAAAATGAAAAGGCGGCCTAAAGAATGGGAGAAGGTATTTGCAAATGACATATCTGATAAAGGGTTAGAATCCAAAATCTATAAAGAACTTATCAAACTCATCACCCAAAAACCAAATAATCCAGTCAAGAAACTGGTAGAAGACATTTTTCCAAAGAAGACATACAAATGGCTAATAGACACATGAAAGATGCTCAACGTCACTCATCATCAGAGAAATACAAATCAAACCCACAATGAAATACCATCTCACACCGGTCAGAATGGCTAAAATTAACAAGTCAGGAAACGACAGATGTTGGCGGGGATGCAGAGAAAGGGGAACCCTCCTACACTGTTGGTGGGAATGCAAGCTGGTGCAGCCACTCTGGAAAATAGTATGGAGGTTCCTCAAAAAGTTAAAAATAGAACTACCCTATGATCCAGCAACTGCACTACTCGGTATTTACCCAAAGGATACAAAAATACTGATTCGAAGGGATACATGCACCCTGATGTTTATAGCAGCAATGTCCACAATAACTAAAATATGGAAAGATGAATGGATAAAGAAGATGAGGTGTGTATACACACACACACAAAAGATTATAAAGATGTGGTGTGTGTGTGTATATATACACAAGATTATTCAGTCATAATAAAGAATGAAATCTTGCCATTTGCAATAACATGGATGGAGCTAGAGAGTGTTATGCTAAGCAAAATAAGTCAGAGAAAGACAAATACCATATGATTCCACTCATATGTGGAATTTAAGAAACAAACCAGATGAATATAAAGGAAGAGAAAAAGAAAAAGAGGGAGGCAAACCATAAGAGACTTTTTTTTTTTTAAAGATTTTATTTATTTGACAGAGAGACAGCGAGAGAGGGAACACAAGCAGGGGGAGTGGGAGAGGGAGAAGCAGGCTTCCCACAGAGTGGGGGAGTGGGGAGCCTGATGCGGGGCTTGATCCCAGGACCCTGTGATCATGACCTGAGCCGAAGGCAGACACTTAATGGCTGAGCCACCCAGGTGCCCCTCTTTTTTTTTTTTTTTTATGATTTTATTTATTTGATTGTCAGAGAGAGAGCGCAAGCAGGGGGAGCGGCAGGCAGAGGGAGAAGGAGAAGCAGGCTCCCCGCCAAGCAGGGAGCCTGATGCAGGGCTTGATCCCAGGACCCTGGGATCATGACCTGAGCCGAAGGCAGAGGCTTAACTGACTGAGCCACCCAGGTGCCCCATAAGAGACTCTTAATGACAGAGAACAAACAGGGCTGCTGGGGTAGGTGGGCGGGGGATGGGCTAGATGGGGGATGGGTATTAAGGAGGGCACTTGTGATGAGTACTGGGTGTTGTATGTAATTGATAAATCACTGAATTTTATTCCTGAAACCAGTATTACACTATATGTTAACTAACTAGAATTTATATAAAAACTTGAAAAAAAGACTGGCATTTTCACAGTGTTGTGTCTTCTTACCCCAAAACAAGGTATTTCATTTAATTATTTTAGTTTCTTTACAGAGTTTTATAGTATTCTTCAAGTAGTTTTTGAAAACTTTCTAAGTATATTCAGAGACATTGTGCAGCTCAACCCCAGGGGGGCACCACCCACACTGTGGTCAATGAGATTAAAGGCCCCCACTTCCCTGTGTGATAGGTACAAACAACTATGAGTTTATTCCTCTTTTTAATTTTGCTATTGTGAGTGACAGGAGTGATATTTCCTTTTGTTTTATTTAAATTACTATTTTCACACGAGAAAGTTTGAATACTGATTTTATGACCTGTTGCCCTATTACACTGTCTTAAGACTTTTTCAGTTGATCCCCTTAGGTTTCCCCACATATAGTCCTATATAAATTATGATAACTTCATTTTGAACTTTTTCGTACTGTACTAGCTAGCACTTCTAGCACAATATTAAATAATGGAATCTTGAGTAGAATTCATGACACATCTTTTGACCTTAAGTCCAATACCCTTTTTTGGGTACATATTCAATCCACAAAACAGTCCTGAGCACCAGTCACCTTTTATAATCTTTTCTTATCCCAACAGGCAGATCGAGAAGTGCAATGAATATCCAGTTAATTCTTACACGAAATTCTCCCCAGCAAATTCAATATTCTATCTTACTAAAAATTGAAATGCGACCCTAAAGAAAGAGTGTTCTCCAAGGATATGTTTTGGGTTTTTTTTGGGGGGGGGGGAGAGGAAAGTGGACCGAGCTGGGGCTAAGGCAGTGACTGAAAAATGGGCATGCCAAATAGGTAATTACTTGAAAGTCAAATGCATAAAATAAACAAGGGGCTGAACCACCCTCTACCACACCCACCAAAAAAAGGCTAGAAGCAGAACTATTTGAAAACACAGTGATATAGCCCTAAAGCAAAGCTTAACCTCAGGTTAAGGTAGGAGAAAAGCAAGCATGAACAAGCATGTTTTCAAGTATGTGAACTGCAATCACATGTAGCTAGCAATCTAGTGAGAGGAGACAGCAATGCAATAAACGTCATAATAAAGTTAAGTATTAACATGAAGTAGTAAAAGTTAGAGAATGTTTCTTAAAGGAGGTGGGACATTCATTTGGCAGATACAGAGCACCTACTGATTGCCAGCCCCCAACCTAGAAGCAAAAGGATGAACAAGAGAGGATCCCTGTCCTCAGCGAGCTTGTAGTCTACTGGTAGAGGTGAATGTAACTCAAGTAAATACATAAATATATGTGAAGATACTTTGTGTATATTATTAGAAGTCGTGACAAGGCCCACAGAGGAAATACAGATGCTGAGAGGGTACTAAGGTGACATAACCTAGATGTGGGGTGTCAGGCAGAGCCTCTGTGAGAAAGCAGCCTTTCAGCTGGAATCTGAGGGAAGACGAGGCAGAGGTGATGTGGAAGCTAAGGTTTGAGGGATGAGGCAGCAGTCCAGCCCGTCCGATGAACACAGGTGAGAGGGAATCTAGCTTGTGCAAAGGCACAGAATCCCAGGTGGGACAGGTCTGAGGAGCTACAGGTGGTATCGCTCAGTAAAGGAGCATGGAGAAATAGAAACACCGGGAAGAGAAAGAAAAAAACCCCACAAAGGTATCAGCAAGAAGGAAAAGGAGAAAACCAGAAATTCAATTCAGTATGTGTTGAACATTTACTACGTGCTGCATGATCTAGTAGGGGATTCTTTCAATTCCAAAGAGTAAAAAGACTGGCTCCTCCTCTCAGTAAACTTGGTCTAGCTGGGTTCCTAACAGAAACATTCTTTTTTGTTTGTTTGTTTTTAAAGATTTTATTTTATTTTTTTATTTGATAGAGAGAGACACAGCGAGAGAGGGAACACAAGCAGAGGGAGTGGGAGAGGGAGAAGCAGGCTTCCCGCTGAGCAGGGAGCCTGATGCGGGGCTCGATCCCAGGACCCTAGGATCATGACCTGAGCTGAAGGCAGACGCTTAACGACTGAGCCACCCAGGCGCCCCAGAAACATTCTCCTTTTAAGATAATCTTTCAGAGAATACTCCCTACCCCATCCTAGGCTAGATCTTTTTAATATCATAAATTGTGTTTTTACTTTTTCAAACAGCAACTCTTAAAATGGAATTTGAAGTTAACAAACGCATGTTCCTTCCTGTCACAGGCTCCCAACTGCTACTTCACTGAAGCCTGTGGCTAGAAATCACTCAGTTTTACTGGTCACTTCTCAACAGTCCCAAATGTCCACGAAAGCTCTCCAGGGAGTGACTGAGAAGTGTGTCTGATCATGTATAAGCAGCAGCATGTTAATTTTTTCTTTACACGGAGCATACCAGCTCTTTTTGTTCAATCCCCTTTACTCTCTTTCCTGTTTAAGGTTCTCAGATAGAAGAAACCAGAAACTATAATTGAGATTATTAAGCTTGAATGCCCTTGCTCTAATCTCTAAACAGATAAAATCCACAATGTTTATTGGGCTGCCTGGAAAGGCTGTTATTGAGCCTCTGACTGGAGGAGCTTAACAGTGAAAAACAAAGCTCTGCAAGTTCTAGCTACAAGAAGTAATGTCCTAATTTGGGTTCAGTTCTAAGAATACTCTAAGTAATAAT
Organism: Neomonachus schauinslandi; assembly: GCF_002201575.2. NCBI lineage: Eukaryota > Metazoa > Chordata > Mammalia > Carnivora > Phocidae > Neomonachus > Neomonachus schauinslandi. The sequence goes on along the minus strand of NC_058411.1, from coordinate 3,131,863 downwards.
TCAACTGGTTCTGTGCCTGTGAGCGACAGAATATCACAGCCTTGTGACAAATGAGTCCTTCGTTTTCTTTCTATATTTCTTCTTTCGTTACTGTGGTATGGAACCCACATTTCTGTCTTATCCCTAGAGTCGAAGACAAAACAGGACACATGCAGCTGTATTTATATGAGGGGATGGGACACAGCTGTGGATCTTTTAAGGCTGGGACTGGAGATGGGCCATAGGTAGAGGTGTTTTGTTTTTAATTAGAGAAAGAGAGCCATTCTGTTGACAACTGCCAGCACCACTGCCAAACATTCAGGCAGAACTGACCCCTCACCCCCAGTCCCTCTTTGCTGTTACTGCTCTTGCTAAGGTAATAGTTTATGCTGCACGGAAGGAGGCGGTGGTAGCTTGAGAGCTTGCTCAGGAGACAAGGTAAGACACTGCTGGAGTATATTATCCTAGATGAGGTAAGAGGAACTTATTACAAGAACACGGTGGAGAAATTAGTTTTGAAATGAAGAGACACCTCTTCCTTTGATCCTAGAAGAATAAGAAGATTCAGATAGAGATGAAAATACAGTTATAGGGGCGCCTGGGTGGCTGTCGATTAAGCCTCTGCCTTCAGCTCAGGTCATGATCCCAGGGTCCTGGGATTGAGCCCCGAGTCTGGCTCCCTACTCAGCGGGGGAGTCTGCTTCTCCCTCTCCCTCTGCCCACTGTTCGTGCTCTCTCTCGCTCACTCTCTCTTTCAAATAAATAAAATCTTTAAAAATGCAGGTATAACTTAGAAATAGAGGGAGGTTCATGCCCTATGGCAGAGACTCCAAACTTTGTAGAATCTCAGACCCATAACAGTTCTGTTTATTAGATGTCCAATCTAATAAGTACTTATTCCTAATAATTTAGTAGCTATTTGAAAAATAAATTGGACACTGTGCAGTTTGCTCTGGATTTCATTTAACAGCACATACAATTCACCCATTTAAAGTGTATAAATCAGTGGTTTTTAGTATATTCAGAATTGTGCAACTATCACCTCAATCAATATTAGAATATTTTCATCACCCCAAAAAGAAACCCCATACCCATTAAGTCACTCCTCCCTCACCTTCCCTCCTCTAGGCAACCATTAACCCATTTTGTCTCAATAGATCTGCCTGCTCTTAACATTTCATATAAATGGAATCACGCGATGCACGTCTGCCTTCTTTCACTTGGCGTAGGTTTTCAAGGTTTATCCACGTTACAGCACACATCGGTATTTTATTCCTCCTTACGGCTGAATAATAACCAGTTGTGTGGATAGACCACATTTTGTTTATCCAGTCATCAGTTAATGGACATTTGGTTTGTTTCTATTTTTTGGCTATGATGACTAATGCTTCAATGAATACTCATGTGCAAGTTTTTGTGTGGATGTGTTTTCATTTCTCTTGGGTATATGCCTGAAGAGTGGAATTGCTGGGTCATATGGTAACTTCAAACTTTTGAGGAATGTCAGATTAATTTCCAAGGTGCCTACACTGTTTTTACATTCCTACCAGAAGTACAGGAGGGTTTGAATTTCTCCACATACTCACCACTTACTATTATGTGTCTTTTTGATCATAACCATCCTAGTGAGTGCAAAGTGGGATCTGACTGTGGTTTTTATTTGTAATTCTCTGATGACAGTGATGTTGAGCATCTTTTCCTGTGCTTATTGGCCATTTGTAGAACTTTGGGGACACGTCTATTCAGATCCTTCATCCATTTTAAAATTAGGTTATTTGCTTTTTGAATTGTAGGGGTTCTATGTATTCTACATACTTATCAGATATATACCTTATCAGATATGATTTGCAAGTATTTTCTCCCATTTTGTGGGTTGTTTTTTCTAGTTTTGAGTTAAACAAAAAACTTCGAATTAAAAAAAAAATACGTTTGCTTCACTTGAATTGCAATTCTTCCCCTTTTAGTAATGTGTAGTTTAAAAATGAGTGATTATTTTACTCCAAGAGGTTTCTCTTTGGAGACCTGAATTTAAATTTTATTTCTGCTAATACCTAGCTCTAAGGTAGTAACTTGGACAAGTCATTTCATGACTCTCTTAGTTTTCATGCTTATAAGAAGGGAATAATGGCACCTACTTTATAAGGTTATGCATGAAAATGAGAGCCTGTATAAGTACTGAACATAATGCCCACATAGTAGGCTCCCACAAAATGTGCTGATTGACAGACTTTAAAAGATCTTTAAAAAGCACTTAAAAAAAAAAAGAAGTTACATTTCTAGATATGTGTGAAATACTAAGCATTGTATTTTATAATGGTTATTAAAGAAAGAATAAGATACTTTGTACAAGATCAATTTGTATCTAAAAACATGTCATAGGGACACCTGGGTGGCTCAGTAGGTTAAGCGGCTGCCTTTGGCTCAGGTCATGATCTCAGGGTCCTGGGATCAAGTCCCGCATCGGGCTCCTTGCTCAGCGGGGAGCCTGCTTCTCCCTCTGCCTGCTGTTCCCCCTGCTTGTGCTCTCTCTCTCTGACAAATAAATAAATAAATAAAAACATGTCATAATTTAGTAATCCTGATTGTGTGTCAGTTCTACCATTCTGCAAATCTGAGACAGAAGGCAGGCGTGCTATATTAAGGACACTATGTTATGTGATGCTTTCCAAATTTGTTTTCAAGTCCCATAATGGTCTTATAAGGAAGTACCGAGTCAATAATGTAATAATAGAATACGCTCAACCAACAAGAAAAATTGGGGAGATTGGTCAGTAAAGGTTTTTAAATGTGGTTCCTAAAGACACCTGTGTATGCCTATTTTTTTTTTAAGATTTTATTTATTTGTCAAAGAGAGAGAGAGAAAGAAAGAGAGCGCACAAGCAGGGGAAGTGGCAGGCAGAGGGAGAAGCAGGCTCCCTGCTGAGCAAGGAGCCCATTACAGGACTTGCTCCTAGGACCCTGGGATCAAGACCTGAGCCAAAAGCAGACACTTACTGACTAAGCTACCCAGGTGTCCCTGTGTATACCTATTTCTTTCTATTTTTTAATTTTATTTATTTTTTAAGGTGGGGGAAGGGCAGGAGAGAAAGAGAGAATCTTAAGCAGGCTCCAAGCCCACTGCAGAACCAGACAGGGCTCAACTTCACAACCCTGAGATCATGACCTGAGCCAAAATCAAGAGTCAGACACTTAAACGACTGAGCCACCCAGGGGCCCCACCTGTTTCTTTTAATAAAGTCACTGTGGGAGCATGCCTGCATGCACATGTGCATCTTCTCTCTCTCTCTCTCAAATAAATAAACCAATCTTTTTTTTTCTAAAGATTTTATTTGAGAAAGAGAGAGAGGGAACACAAACAGGGAGTGGGGGGCACAGGGGAGAAGGAGACTCCCCTGCTCAGCAGGGAGCCTGACTCAGGGCTGGATCCCAGAACTCCGAGATCATGACCTAAGCTGAAGTCAGACGCTCAACAGACTGAGCCACCCAGGTGCCCTGGTCTTGCTATTTTTTCAACATGCTAGGTACACTCCTGCTTTGGGAGTTCTGCATGGCTTTCCTCAGATCTTCCCATGGCCTGCTCCCTCACCTTTTTCAAGTCTTTGCTGAAATGTCACTCTCGATGAGCCTTATCTTGACCACCTTATCATAAACTGCAAACTACCCATAGCACTCCCAATCCCCCTTACTCACTCTACTACTTTTTCCTAGCACAATCACTAGACAATTTACTAACTTGTGTTTATTGTTTATCTGGTCTTCTCCTTGCAAGAATATAAACTCTGAGTGAGGGATTTTTGTTTACTGATGCCTCCCAAAGGCTAGGACAGAGTGGCACACGTGGGCATCAAATAAATATTTGAGGATACAAACAAATTTAACAAGGTCCCTCGTATCCTAGAATGTGCTCACAATCTGGTTGAAAGTCAGCATATATACACTAAAAGATCAATATAAGATAATTAGCATGTGCTGACAAGTACCAAAAGAAGATACTGTTTTAGGATATTACACATGACAAATGAAAGCTCAGAGAAGTGCCAGAGAAGCTTAGAGAGCTAATTTTAAAAAAATTTTTTGTGCGTGTGGGGGTGCCTGGATGGCTCAGCTGGTTGGGTGTCTGACTCTTGAAAATCTGATGAAAGCTACACACTCCAGTGATACAATGAACATGTACACAGAAGTTTAATACTACTAGGAGTTCAAACACTCCCTGGAGCCAGCCATGAATGCTGAATAGAGAATCCTTGGTTTCAAGTATGGTTTTTAGGCTTGGAAAGGCTTGATGAAGATGAGACTTAGCTAGTTCTTAAAGAACAGAGTATGAAGAGGAAAGGAAATGAAGGGCTTTCTAAGAAGATAAGGGTGCCGGCAGAACAGTTTGACTGTAATGGGGGATTTACGTAGTAAGTAAGAATAGGCTGTGAATTGCTTGGTGTGACTTAAACAGTATGGTTATTGCAAGTCTTTGGATAAGAGAATGTAATGTCTAAGGCATTGTTGTTGTTTTTAAGATTTTATTTATTTATTTGACAGAGTGACAGAGAGAAAGAGAGCCAGCGAAAGCACAAGCAGGGGGAGCAGCCGGCAGAGGGAGAGGGGGAAGCAGGCTCCCCAAGACAGGGCTGGATCCCAGGACCCTGGGATCATGACCTGAGCTGAAGGAAGATGCTTAACCGACTGAGCCACCCAGGCGCCCCTCTAAGGCATTGTTTTAAGAAAATAAAATTTGGTAGTTGTTTACAGGAGGAAAGTTGAGAGAAAAACTAAAATCAAGGAAATCATCCACAAAGCCGCCATTATATAATGATTCAAGTCCGAGAAAATGGAAAAGAAAAGGGAACTACGCAGGTTTGGAGATGGATGGCTGTGGGACGGCAGTCCACTCAGAAATGCCTGGTGTGACAGTGACAATTAGAAATGAACTGCATTTAGGTCAGTCCCTGTTATATAAATTTGGGGTATTATTTATTGAATCCTTGAGTGTGTGGGGGGGGGGGAACTACAAGAGAAAAACATACTAAGAATAGAGATTATTCAAAGGCTCTGAATGGGATAAAGGGGACAGCCTATTATTATTGTGATAATAAAATATGTTGAATTTATATAGAATAAAACCTTAATAGAAAGCCTGAGGCATACAGGTATTATTGTTAATTGAGGTTAATTGTGGTTAATTGAAGTCTAATAAAATTTTTTGTCTTCATTTTTGCTTGCCGAGCTTTTTTTTTTCCTTTTCTCCAGAAAGTATTATACTTTATTCCCCCTTGATAACCAGGGAACACAGCTGGATTATTTTTAGAGGATTCAGGATGTCACTATCCCTCAAGGTGATCATTATAAATACATATTTTCATTGTAAAATAACACAGAGAAAATTGGGATACCCGTGGCGACCACAGTACACATCCTGGCATTTTAAAAGACTTTGATATCTATTTGACTTTTAGAGAAAGGAGATAACATCAAAACAATTACAACCAAAAAATTCAGCTATTTAGGTGTCTAATAAGTAGGATCTTGCTCTGTTTTTTGTTTTTGTTGCCACCATGAACAAAGTATACAAGCTGTTGGTGTCAGATGCATTATTATTACATCATTGGCAGTACCTACTTGCTTTGTAATAATAAGATGTTTGTGATTCAGCCTCCTCTACTGTAGAACTTAGCTCCATCTACTAATTTTGCGACCCTCCAGCTATGATTTGAATTTAAGGAAATAGTTAATTCTTGGTGTAACAAATGTTGGCTCCCCCCCTCCCCCCGGAATTCTCCCAGAAAGTTTCTGTCGCTTTAGAAACGTTCTTATTCTAGTCAAAAACCCAGGTATAAAATAGTGCCTGTCCTTCCATATCTAGATCTAGCAGTGTACGCACACAACTCTGCCTAGTAATCTCGCAGATCCTACTCAGCCTTTTTCTTTTTAATCAATGGCCTCTACTCGTCAAGCTATTGAGCAAGACCAGTGACTCCTGCTTCGATTGGGTCTCTGGTTCCGAAAGCCACTGCCTGACCCGACGCTTCCCCTTTTCTCTAAACACTTGGTGAAGACAAACTTAAGAAACAGAAGTGCCAACACAACCTACTTTACTCCACATTAGCCAATGTTCTCCACCGACAGGCATCCAGAGCGCCGACTTCCAAAGACACGCGCTGTGTGTCCACACGTACAGCGTGCTCTCCCCCCGCCCCGCCTAAAGAAACGCCGCGAAGCGGGAAACTGAGGCCCCTCGGTACCTTCTCGGAAACCGGCTCCGGGAGGCGCTGAGGGGCTCCCCGACGGTCGCGCAGGTGGCCCAGGGCGGGCCTGGGGGAGGGGCTCCCCCCAGCCTCGGGGCGCCCCCGCATCCTCCCGAAGGCAGAACGCCGGAGCTCCGGTGCTCGGCTCTCGGCACCCCACGTGCAGGCCCTGCACGGGGGGGCTGCCCTCTCCCTCCGCTCCTCGGGGTCCCGGGGCCCCTCAGGGCGGGGCCGAGGCACTTGAGGAGGCCGCTCGAGTTCACCTCTGCGCTCCCGACCACAGACCTGCCGTGGCTTCGGCTTACCGGCTCGGCCCCGGGGGTGGCGGGGAGGCGGAGGCGGCACAGCTAGCCCGACCCCCGGCCGGTGCCTCCCCCACCTGTACGGCCACGGGGCGGCCCCGGGGCCGCGCCAGGGGGAGGGGCATGCGGACGCCCAGCCGCGCGGAGAGCGCCAGGTGAGCACGCCTGCGCAGTCGGGCCGTAAACAAGCCCGCCCCTGCCCCTCGGCCGGCCTCCGCGGGGACGACTCGCGAGTGGGAGGGGCCAGGAGGAAGAGGCGGGGGAGGGGGGAGAGAACAAGAGCCCGGGACGGCGCCTGCGCGGTGGGCGTGATCCGGGCACTTAGGGCAGGATGAACGCTGCTTTCCAAGATGGCGACGGAGGGAGGAGGGAAGGAGATGAACGAGATTAAGACCCAATTCACCACTCGGGAAGGTCTGTACAAGCTGCTGCCGCACTCGGAGTACAGCCGGCCCAACCGGGTGCCCTTCAACTCGCAGGGATCCAACCCCGTCCGCGTCTCCTTCGTAAACCTCAACGACCAGTCTGGCAACGGCGACCGCCTCTGCTTCAATGTGGGCCGGGAGCTCTACTTTTATATCTACAAGGGGGTCCGCAAGGTACCGACCCGGGCGTCACTGGGGCCCGCCAGCGGCGTGGGCAGAGGCCGGGAGCAGGGCGGTGACAGTGGGGGCCAGGGTGACCGATAGGAGTGGCGGTCGCTCTTACTTTTGAGTGGGCCGGTAACTCCACTGGGGTGCTCCTGAGGAAGGGGGATTCACGAGTAAGGAGGGTGGTGTTTCGAAGGGGTGGAGGCTGTGGAAAGGGACCGTGGGGTGCGGGGTTCCGTCGGGGAGGCCCCAGAACGGGCCGGCTGCCTTCTCTCTGGCAGGGTCCGTCAGGCTCTGATACGGCCAGGGAGCGGGCCTGCGAGTCCCCGGAAGAGGTGGGGTGGCCGTCTTGTCTGCTTAGACTGCCTCGCCTCCCGGGAGAGTTGGGAGTCTCGCTCCGGGTTAGAGAACAGGGGCGCGGGCGGCTTGGGAAGGTCTGTAAGGCGGAATCCGGGCTGGAGGCGGAGGACTTGAGACTAGGTCAGAAAGGACCTGCTCGGAACCAAGGGCTACTCCACTGCACTGACACTTCCTAGGAGCCTCTCTTTCTGGTGTTAACACTTTCCCCAGAAACATCAGGAGGAAGGCTGTCACTTTCTCCGCCAGGGAACCTTCTCCTGAGAGATTGTTAAAGAGGGTCATCTTGGCCCTTATAGTATGGGAAAGAGTACTACAGTTGGGAGGTCGAAATGATGTTTTCAGTGAACTAAGCTGGCTGGTTCATAGGGGTTCTGTGTGAGCGTGCCCAGATCATTCTTGTCCAACAAGTCAGACTATGTCCCAAACAGGGAGGCATAAGCCTTAAAAGCTACTTTACAAGAATCATTTTTTTTGTTGGCGGGCGACTTAACATTAATTCTGTGAAGCATATAATCATCCTTTAAAAATATCTCTTCAAAAGAAGCAACTTATTAGAGCTTTTCCTTCATTGGCTATGTAACTGTGTTCTCATTGAGAACTGCTTATTTTTGAGAAATGTGGTCTTTGACTTGACTTTTGGAAGAGTGAGGAAATTGATGCGTCCCACAGCACCTAGGCATGGAAAAAGGTGGTAACGTTAATTTATAAATGTTTGGTTAGTGTGAAAGCAAATTGTACATACTGAAGAGTGAACATTCTCTAGGATGTAATATATCCAGAAGCAGTAAGTTTTTCGTTGGTTTCAAGAACTAGGGACATGACAGTAGTATCCAGAAGTAGCAAGCTGTCTCATTTGTTCAAGGTGCATCTTTTTGGTTACTGTTTGTGATAAGCGCTCTATTGTGTTTGAGGTATGCTGTTGTTACTGAAAGTAAATCACTTAATTTCGTTTTTTCTTTTTTGTAATTGGGAAAGTGTGAGGTAGTTAGTAGTCTAGGAACTGAAGTTTTAGTCCTGCTCCCAACTTTTTTGCTGACTTGTTGGGTGACCTTGGATGAGTTCTTTAACTCCTGTTTGCTTCTCTTTAAAAAGAGAGCATTGCAGTACTCAAGTTGTAATTTATAATATACTAACTCTGATGAACTTTAAAGCTTGAAACACTCGGTAGGTGTAAAATATGGTTAAAATAAGCATTAAGAGTGTCAAACAGGAAGCTGCTATCTTGCCACTGTTCCTAGGACTGAAAGGATCAACTTTTTCTCTGGAAATAAGTTTAGAATTTTAAGTTACTAAAATTTATATAAAGTTTTAAACGTGCCTAACAGCTGAATTTATCAGCAATTACTAGTGCCAACGTTACCCTTGCGGCCTTGGTTTGCATCATCAAAACAGGTCTCTTGCCTGGAAGTATCATAGTTGTGTTCTCTTAGTTGGGATGCTATTTGATGAAGGTGAAAAGTAGGAGAGCTTTTCAAGACCACACTCCAAAATTATTTTAAACAAGAAAAATCTTAAACATGTAGATTTGTCTTTGGCTACATAATTTATTTGAGCACTGTAACTTCTTTTGTAAAATTTCATTTGCATGCGGCAACATCTTACAGCATTGTATGGTGGACATTTTAGTTCTCTTCTAGCCATTGTAATTTTTTTTAAAAATTGTTTTCCATGAATGAGTTTGCATGTATTTATTGTTATTTCTGAGTATAAGTGATTGTTTTTGAGACTGTCTTTTCTGATTTTAAAATGGAGCAGATAATTTTCCTTACTCAGAAAACCAAAATTTACTTTTTGGGATTAGGAGTTATAACTGTTCTTGACAGTTGGTCATTTTGACTGTTGTTACTCATTTTTTTCATTGGGGCATACAAAGTTTTACAACAGTCATTTGGATCATTCAGAAGGTCTAATTTGGATGCATACATTCGACTTAAATCTGCCTGTAAAATAAGTAGAAAATAGGTCTTTGAGAAACTTAAATCATGAACTATGTGCTGCCATTCCTGAGAGGAAGTATGGAGTCATGGGGGAATGGAGTGGTTGAGGAGGTAGTCTCAAATGTGAGGCAGGGAGTGGCCCTTTAAAAAGATGTGCAGGTCAGTGTCTAGAGCTAGAGGGGACCTTTGAGTTTTGCAGTCTCACCCTCGTGGAGAAAACCAAGGCTAGAGAAGGAGTGCAAACCTGTGTTACAGTTTTTTTTTTTTTTTCTTCTCATGGTCAGGAAAATGAAGCAAGCTGAATCTAAAGAACTGTCATAGTGAGAAGGGACCGATCAAGCTTTTTGATCGCACGGATGCCATATCCTCCAACCATTTCAAGATCTGCCCCAGCATTTTGCCATATATTTTCTCATCGAATCTTGATAGCAATCCTGTGAGGTACAAGAAAGCATCTTCTTTTCACAGTTGAAGTTCGGAATGGAGTTTCTTGTGTAAGGAAATGTAGTTTTATGAATTTATTTTGCTTAACTGAAGATAATATGAGCATTGATTTAACACTGACACTAATCATTTCAGCCAAGATTTTAGTGACTACAATGGTGATAATTATACCAGGTGGGGTATCTACAGTAGAGTATGACCCTATCCTTCTCTCCAAAGAAATATCAATTCCTAGCCTTTAAGCCTTTTTTTTTTTTTTTGAAGGTTTTATTTGTTTGAGAGAGAAAGAGCAAGAGAGCACAAGCAGGGGGGTGCGGCAGAGGGAGAGGGAGAAGCAGATTCCCCACTGAGCAGGGAGCCAGACGTGGGGCTCCGTGCCAGGACCCCAGGATCATGGCCTGAGCCAAAGGCAAACGCTTAACCGACTGAGCCACCCAGGCACCCCTAGCCTTTAAACCTTTTTATAGAATACTTGGCATTCCTTTTCTTATTTTTTTATTTTACTTTATTTTATTTTTTTTAAGATTTAAGATTTAAGATTCCCACAGGCTGGTTTTAGATTGACACACACAGAGAGAGGGAGAGAGAGAGAGACAGTGAGAGAGGGAACACAAGCAGGGGGAGTGGGAAAGGGAGAAGCAGGCTTCCCGCTGAGCAGGGAGCCCGATGCGGAGCTTGATCCCAGGACCCTGGGATCATGACCTGAGCTGAAGGCAGATGCTTAACCACTGAGCCACCCAGGCACCCCGGCTTTCCTTTTTTTTAAAAAAGAGGTTGTTTTAGGATAAAGATGCCAAAGGTAGCTGGGTTTATTGGACCAACCCTTTCATTTTATGAGATCTGTTTTTACATAAATGTGAATTGCCACCGTTCAGATCCCAGCTTAAACATCACTTCTGTAGTATATCCTGCTTTGAATTCCCAGGCTATATCAGTTTTCCTTACTACATGTTCTCATAGCGTCCTGAACTTTGCCTTTCTAGCACTTTTCTCAATCTGTAATTCTCTGGGTGATAATCTGTCTTTTTTATGAACAAAGCTCCTTTAGAAGAGAGACCATGTGTTTTCTGCTTTCACTATTTTCCTAGTGCCCAGCACAGTGTCCAGCATAAGGTAGGCCCTTAGTACTTATTTGTTGAGTGAATGACTGGATAAAGTATCAGTGTCCATCTATGCCATACTTTTAATTAATTAATTAATTAATTAAAGTAGGCTCCACGCTGGCATGGAGCCCAACACAGGACTTGAACTCACGACCCTGAGATCAAGACCTGAGCTGAGATCAAGAGTGGATGCTTAACTGACTGAGCTACTCAGGCGCCTCATATGTCATACTTGTAAAAAGATCTTACGAGCTAAAGAACCTATTTAATTTTGGGCTTCCAAGTAATGGGTATTTTTAGTGGCTCACATCTTTGTAAAGACATTTTAAAATTATTGTTAGTAGGTAACAAATTTAGCTTTCTTACAACTGGGAAATTGTATAGCAAGAGACCATGAACTAATAGAAAGTAACCAAGTGACACATTACTTTTGATCTGTTTCTATCAAACCATGTTACCTACCAAATCTATGTACTAACAGATAACTTTTAAAAACTATACTTAGAACTACTTAACATTAAAGAGACATTTTTCTCCCTCCCATCTTAAGATTCTGGGACACAAATGTGTTGCCCAGAGATGTTATTGAAGCAATTCCTACCACAGAGGGGAGAGGAGTAGAATTAGATGGCTTCCAAGGCCTTTTCACAGCTCTTAAGGTTGTAGGAGTCTGTGCTCAATAGTTTTTTATGAAAATAAATCCATCTTTCTACTGGGAAGACATCTTCATGTCTTGGATTCATTGCCTACTCATTGAATGGGAATTGAGGAGTGGGGTGTATTGTGAAAGCAAGTGGAACATGTGATTCTAGGTCTTTATGCTAGAAAAGGCTTTGTACTCATTGTGTTGACATGAAGCTGGGGCCAGAAGAAGAGTCCTATAATAACAGCTCAAATATTTTCAGAGCCAGAATTAACCAGGAGTGCAATGGGTTGACTTGGGAGAGAATGAGCATTCTGTGTGGGAGATAATCTGCCTCTCTCAAAGACTGCAGGACCACCTGTCAGTGACTGAGGAATTCATGCTTTGTGTGGGAGGGTGACCTAGAAGCCTTTCAAAGGTTTTTCCCACAGGCTGGTTTTAGATTCTGGCCTGCTCCAGAGAAGGTCACGTTCACACCCTTCACTACATTTGTAATTCTCACATCTCTCTGCTACCCATTTCTAGTTTAGAAAGAGGCATGGAAGGGGGCGCCTGGGTGGCTCAGTCGTTAAGCGTCTGCGTTCGGCTCAGGTCATGATCCCAGGGTCCTGGGATCGAGCCCTGCATCGGGCTCCCTGCTTGGCGGGAAGCCTGCTTCTCCCTCTCCCACTCTCTCTGCTTGTGTTCTCTCTCTGTCAAATAAATAAATAAAATCTTAAAAAAAAAAAAAAGAAAGAAAGAGACATGGAAGATTAGAACTTTTTATATCAAATTTACCTTGAGAAATTTTATACTTAATTTAGTAGGGCATACATGGAGTTGAATGGAAACCTGTAGTTTTTTTTCCATTAAGGGCTACTTAATGTCTTTTGAAATATTGATAATTGCTTAGTTATTTGACTATCACATTTTATATACTAAGGGGAAAGCATTTTCATTTATCACTTAGAGCAGGCCAGAGAAACTTTCGTATGATACCTTGGTTCTCTTGACCTGGAAGAGGAGGACTGATGAGATTTTGAAGGACAGAGTGGGTGGATATGAGCAATGGTAAGAAGCTCTCGGAATATGTCCGTGAAATCCATGAGATAGTCAGGAATGTCATTGTTTTAGCAAATATTTGCAGGGCATGCTTATGAGATAGGAGGTACTGTTCTAGATGCTGGGTAGAGACAAAGTCTCTGCCCTCAAGAAACTTGTCACCTATGTTTATTATCGTTGAGTTAGCTTAGTGACTTCATTTATTTAAGTACTTATTGTGCTTTGGTAGAAAACTTGAGCAAGAATCAAAACATTGTGGATTTTATCACTGACTAGTTTGGCTATCTGCCTAAAGAACCTTGTTTTAAAAATAAATGTGAAGATTTTTGTAGTCTGATGTTTCATGTCTTAGAGAACAATTTTATTTATATTTCAGTGAGGTTAGTTTGTGCAGAAATATGAAATGTCCTGTTTGGTTATTTAGGAGTAAACAGAAACAACTTTAAAACAAAACAGAAATAACTTTAATTGGTAGACATTCTTCATCTTCATTTTCAGGACATTTTAAATTATCTGGGAATATCAGTGATAAGTTACCTTATTCTCTGAACATTTGGCATCTATTATTTATAAGAGTACAAGGTATGTCTTGTTTTAAAAAAAATAATCTGGGGCGCCTGGGTGGCTCAGTTGGTTAAGCGTCTGCCTTCGGCTCAGGTCCTGATCTCAGGGTCCCGGGATCGAGCCCCAAGTCAGGCTCCTTGGTCAATGGGGCGTCTACTTCTCCTTCTGCCCCACCCCCAGCTTGTGCTCGCTTGCACTCTCTCTCTCTCAAGAAAATAAAATGTAAAAAAATAATCCTCATTCATTAAGTGTTTATTGCAGAGCTATTATTTACAAGGTACTGCTGTCGTGGATGATGTGAGGGTGAGGTAAGATACTTCTGCCTGTAAGGGGCTTGTATTTTTGTACTGATAATTGTAATATAAAGTAAAGGCATGTGCTGTGCACATGGTGTAAGCAATGCAAGTATCGAGTGGAGTTAAGGAGTAAAGGTGAAGTGGAGAAGTATTTCTCTGCCTAGAAGGAGAAGAATATTGGGTTGGATTTCACACAGATGATTTGCCCTGAAATGTTGTGTACAGATCACATTTTTTTAAATTTTAAAACTTATATCTTTATATTTCTAATTTCAGAAATGCTTTATCTTTGTTTCTGATTGAGGTTGAGTTGGCAATTGCTCTTACCTTGTAGCATTTTTCTCAACTTCACAACTTCTCTGCCAGTTGGCAAATTGTAAATTGAGTCATGTTTTGCATTCTCAATTCTATTTTGTAATATGGATTTTCTTTTAAGTAGGGTGTATTGTACTAAAAACATGCCAAATCAATCTTTGCTAAACTTTTATCTTATTTTGTAGCAGTAGAAAAATGTAGACTTTATAAAAAAGAAGCAAGACTCGGGGCGCCTGGGTGGCTTAGTCATTAAGCGTCTGCCTTCGGCTCAGGTCATGATCCCGGGGTCCTGGGATCGAGCCCCGCGTCGGGCTCCCTGCTCCACGGGAGGCCTGCTTCTCCCTCTGCCGCTCCCCCTGCTTGTGTTCCCTCTCTTGCTGTGTCTCTCTCTGTCAAATAAATAAATAAAATCTTAAAAAAAAAAAAAAAAGAACAAGCAAGACTGACTGATGAGGAAGGAATTTATAAGGTTTTTATGTTTTAAAAGCAAGAATGGGAATACTTGAGCATATTCTCAAGTAACCACATTGTGGATGATCTCTGTGGCCTGGGTCCGTCTTCCCTTGCTTGGCTATGCCTGCCTCACTGCTGTACTGCACCTTTTCCTCCTGGCACAGCAGAGCTGGTACATGAGCTCATCTCTTCACTTACTTTGATCTTCATCTCAGAGACTCTGTCTTGTCTTAATGTCTCATTTAGTAAATACTTGAGTGGTTTTGTGTAAAAAGCAGTAGACTAGACTATGGGAAATCAAAGAATTATGAGACATGATCCCTGACCTTGAGAGGATTATCATCCAACAAAGGAAAATAAGTTATTCACACACTTACTCATTCTATCAAGATTTATGGAGTGGTTGGTTTGTGTTGTTGAGACAGAATCTCTGCCATCAAGGAGTTCACAGTCCAGTGGAACAATAAATGACATACTCATTCAGCTAACATTCATGGGATGTGTAGACCCAAAGACAAGTAAGACATAGTCCCTGGCCTAAAGTGCCTATAATTTAATGGTGAGATGGACAAGTAAGTAGTGGTAGATGTGCAGATGGTATCTCTTATTTTAGACAACATTCACTTATTAGTGCTTCTTAATCTGAATAGGGTTTAGGGGATGTATTAGCCTAGTTGGGGAAAAACTCTTAACTGAATTTCAACGTGTCCTTCCAATTATGGATCTAGGCAACAAATCACAGTAGTAACAGACTTGTGACTATCACCAGTGAAAACCACAGGTGTTTGCATATCACATTATGGTTGTTGCAGATTTATCAGATGTCACACTCATCACTACTTTGAAATTACAGTAGTTAGTGGATCTGCACTACAGCTCGTTATTCAGTGGGAAATGAAACTTTTAAAGATCCTAAATTTGTTTAATAACTATTTTAATAATTGATCTCCTTTGTAATCTTTTGTATTTAAAAACATCATTGTGAGAAGGAAGCCATGGCACAGGAAGTTTAAGCACCCTGATTTTGATAAGTCTTGGCTTACCTTTCCTCCTATGTTGTGTGTGATTGAATATAAGAGTGATAGGTCTCTCCTGTCCTGTTAGGTGACACTTTTAGCTCCATGAAGAAGACCTCTTGTGGCTGCTTTTTACTCAGCAGCTGATTATCTAGAATTCTAAGTTGGATATGTCTTGTGTTGCTTTTCTTTTTCTTCTGGATCATTCCTTTGCTATTGCTGCCCTAACTAGAGGGAGGAATACAAGAAGTACTTACAAGATTGACTCTTGTAAGAGTGTTTCACTCGTTCAGATCATAGATGATTATAATACAATGTTACAGTGTGATGTTTGTCTCAGTTGCAGTGGGAACTTAGAGAGGTTTTAACAAGGTGACATTTGAACTGAATTCTGATGGGTGGTTGGGCTGAAGGGGGAAGGGATTCTAAACCAAGACAACTAGAGGCCCAAGGCCTGAAGGTGTGGCATGGTTCCTTTGAGAGTCACTGTGAGGGTTGAAGCTTTAGCAAGGCTTGATTAGAGGGCAAGATTATCTTCTTTCACAGTGAGCCTTTAAATGTTGGCTGTAGGGGCTCCTGGGTGGCTCAGTCAGTTAGGCGTCTGCCTTTGGCTTAGGTCGTGATCCCAGGGTCCTGGGATGGAGCCCTGTGTCAGGCTCCCTGCTCGGTGGGGAGTCTGCTTCTCCCTCTCCTTCTGCCCCTCCCCCTGCTTGTGCTCGCTCTCTCAAATAAATAAATAAAATCTTAAAAAAAAAGAAGTTGGCTATGTCCTAGCTTCCAGGACTCTTAGTGTGGTTTTTAAAATGGTTTTTTAATGTATTTTCTTTCTTCTGGTACTACTTCTGAGGTAATGTATTACGTTAGTATATTGTCATCCTGCAGGACTCCTCCTAGCATATTGTCCTTTTCAGGTCATCAGATTGTATCAGCACCATCCCTGTTGGACCCTCATCGCTTCCCTTCATTTCTCAATGATTTGGCTCCTGCTACATTGCCACTCTGTCCAGGATACTCCTGTTTTAAATGCTGTGATTAGTCCTTATAACCCCTTTGCACTCACTCTCAGTCCTAACCCTGGCTCAGTCAACTCCTACAGCAAAAGGGGAGAAAAAGCCCTTTGGGGCTCTCACCCACTTGGTACCCGTCCTTTGCCTCTGGCAGCTACTGCCCCAATTTCTCAGCTGCTTCTTAGAGCAAAGCTCCTCCAAGTTGTCTGGACCCTCAGAGTGTGGCGCACAGACCAGTGTCATCAGTCTCCCCTGGGAACTTGTGGGAAGTACAGAATTAGGCCTCATTCCAGGCTTTGTGAATCAAAATCTGCTTTCTAAAATTCATTTTTTTAAAGGTTTTATTTATTTGACAGAGCACAGCAGAGGGAGAGAGAGGGAGAAGCAGGCTTCCCGCCGAGCAAGGAGCCCGATGCGGGACCCGATCCCAGGACCCCCGGGTCATGACCCGGGCCGAAGGCAGCCGCTCAACCGACTGAGCCACTCAGGCGCCCCCAAAATCTGCTTTCTGTGAGGGTCTCCAGGTAGTTCGGGTGCTCACTGAAGTTGGAGAGGCATTGGTCCTTCCTGGCTTTCTTTAGTTCTTTCACTGCTTCTTCAGACTTATTCCAGCAAAATTATTGTACCTTCCTGCCATCTATTTTAAGCGTGTAATTCAGTGACTTTTAGCAAACTTACCAAGTTGCACAACTGTTACCATAATCCAGTTTTAGATCATGAGGGATTGTTTTTTGTTTTTTTTTTAAAGATTTTTTTTTTTTTTTTTTGTGACAGAGAGAGACAGCGAGAGCAGGAACACAAGCAGGGGGAGTGGGAGAGGGAGAATCAGGCTTCCTGCGGAGCAGGGAGCCCGACTCAGGGCTGCATCCCAGGACCCTGAGATCATGACCTGAGCCGAAGGCAGACGCTTAACGACTGAGCCACCCAGGCGCCTCATGAGGGATTGTTTTTAAATTTAATTTTGTGTAAGTCTCATTTATGCTAGATGAATAATTCTAGAGATCCGCTGTACACCATAGTGACTGTAGTTAACAAAATGGTCCTGTGCACTTCATAATGTTAAGAGGATAGATCTCATGTTAAGTGTTCTCACCACAAAAACAGAAACAAAAATGAAGAGATATAAGGAGACTTTGGGAGGTGTTGGGGGTGTGTCTGTTACCTTGGTTATGGTGATGGTATCACAGGTGTTTGCATACATCCAAACTCATCAAATGTATACATTTAATATGTGCAATTCCTTGTAGATCAGTTATTCCTCAGTAAATCATTTAGGAAATACATTTAATGTTGTGTTTTGATTATATAAAATATGTGGTTCCAATATCAGAATCATAAACCAAGGTTCTGTTCAGAGAGGTTTAGCTTCCATTTCTGTCCTCCCTGCAAAGTTCCCTTCCTCTCCTTATAATCATTTTATTTGTTTTTGACTCATCCTCTGTTGCTGTAAGAATAAGATGACATTTGAGCAGAGAAGTTGAGTGAGCATACTGTGTATGATATTTTGTACCTTGGTTTTTTCTGTTTAATGATACATATTGGAGATTGCCATATTAGTAAATAGAGAGCTTCTTCACTTTTTCTTATAATTGCTTTATACTCCATGCTGTGGATATATATCACATTTATTTAAATAGATGATTCTTGATTGTTGATCTCTTTTTATTACAAATAATGCTGCAGTAAATAACTTCGCATGTATATTATTTTGCATGGAGGCAGGTATATTTACAGGATGTATTTCCAGAAGAGGTTACTGCTGGGTCAAATATGTGTGTGTGTGTGTATATATATATATATATATATTTTTTTTTAAATATTTTATTTATTTATTTGAGAGTGAGAGAGTGCGCTCACACTCGCAAGCAGGGGGGGGCGGCAGACAGAGGGAAAAGCAGGCTCCCCGCTGAGCAAGGAGCCCAATACAGGACTTGATTCCAGGACCCTGGGATCATGACCTGAGCCGAAGGCAGACGCTTAACCGACTGAGCCACCCAGGCGTCCCTGCATATATATTTTTAATAGATATCATCAAATCGCCCTCCATGGGGAGGGGTTGTACTATTCTGTACTCACACATGAGAGTACCTGTTTCACCACAGCTTCGCTAATAGGGCATGTTGTCTAACTTGCATTTGATCTGGTAGGTGAGAAATTTTATTTATTTAGTGTTATTTTTGTTTGTTTTTCCCTTGTGATGAGAATGGTTGAGCATCTTTCTATATATAAGAATGGAATGTATTTCCATTTTTCTATGAACTGTTTCATATCCCTTGCCCATTTTTTGTGTTGGATTGTTAGATATCTTTGATTTTTTTAAAAAGGAGCTCTCTGGATATTGGAGAGATTAGCTCTTTGTGATACGAATAAGAGATTTTTTTTCTTTCATTTTTCATCTGTCTTGTAACTTTGCGTAGGGGGGTGTGTGTGTGTGTGTGTGTGTATTTCTTTTTGCCTTGGATAATTTTCATATTTTTTGTAGTTAATTTATAAATTTGTAAATTTTTATGGATAAATTAGAGCCTTGATTTTATTATTTAGGTGTTAACTAGTTGTCATTCTCCAAGATTTAAAGAAGAGGGAAAAGATTTATATTTAAATATTTGAGAGTTAGGCTTAACAAAGACTTTTCTAGAAGCAAGAGGTGAACATTGAAGTGTGCTGTCAAAGGAGCTGGTGGATGGTGATTCATTAGTAGATTTTACGATTTAGTATACTTCCAAATATATTATAATGTGTTAAGGATGTTTCGGTTTGTAAGTAACAGGAAACCCAACTCAAACTAGTTAAAACTTTAAAGGGGATGCATTGGCTTATGTCGTTGAATATTCCAGAGGTAAGGTGGGCTTCAGGCATGGTTTGATTGGGGTGCCAGCTCAGTGCTCAGTTTTGCTGAGATTTGCTTGGTCCTGCTTTCCACTGAATGTCAGCCTGGCCTAAGTGGCAAAATGGTGGAGGAGGTCTAGGTTTCACATTTCTGTAACACATGGTCCAGAGTAAGAGCCAGTATCCAGGGTGAGAGTAAAGAGCACTTCTAGACATTTTCTCAGAAGAATAAGAAAGATTGTTTCATTGAAGCCCCCAGCAAACCTCTTTCTTTGACCTGTTGCCCCAGATTGGATTACCAGCCCATTCCTGTGGCCTTTAGCAAGAAGAAATAGGTACTGACTGACCTTTCGCAAGGACATTGGATTATATAATACCCTGATTGCCCTGGAGCCCACTCTGGAGCTGCAGTGTGAGTAGATAGCAGACAGGAGAATAGATCTAGAGATGCAAACTACACTGAGGGTCTTATGCTGGCTGAGGTATTAGAAACCAGATGTAACAGTTTTTTCCTTGAGTTCATGGTAAGATACATCAGTAAAACAGGGAAGATACACTGTAGTTGGAGGACCACTTGGGCTGGGCTGTGCTCCTGCGTGGTTTAGAGACCTCTCTTTCCTTTGATCTTGCTGTTTGACTACTATGAATGTCCTCCCACTTTTTCACACAATTTGGAATTTTTTGTTTGGATCTCTCTGTCTCCCCCACTAGACTGAAATCTTGAGGGCAGAAACCATCTTATTCATCCATATCCATCACAGTGCCTGTACATAATAGGCACATTGTGTCGATTTTAAATGAATGAGTTGGTTGAGATTATAGTCCTCTAAGGATTTACTTGAGTAAATTAGATGATCTTTCAAAATCCCTGTCACAAGGCAGATATGGTCGCTGTTAGTTACCAAAGCTCACAGAGGCAGGGTTGCCAACCCCTTTTGCTTTTGTTGAGAGACACTTAGAAATTAGTCTCAGCCTCGAATTTTATGCTGTTCTGGGCTAACCCAGGAGGAGGCTGTGGCTAGTGTCTTGATCATCTTGGTTTGGAAGCTACATCTTCCTTGTCCTGTGTCCTGGACAAAATTGCTCATACTGTCCCTTCCAGTTCCTTTAACTTCTTCCTGCTTAATTATAGGAACTGCACAACTGCACTTTTCTTTCCTCTGGATTTTGGAATAGGAGTGCATGTAACTAGCAAGACTGAGGGCAATATTAACTGAGCTAATTAAAAAATGGTGGGTATTATGCTCAGGGCTTTCTTTGACAGGGAAGCAGTTTGCATTTCCCCTATTGCTCAGAAAGTGGGGTGCAGGTAGAGCTGGAAAAGCAGAGTCCCAATTGCTGTACTCCAAGTGGAGCACTGATTAAGTGTAGGTCCATTGGCCACTCATCTCTGGGGTTCCTTTGGAGCTTCTGCCCATTTAGACTCATCTGCTTTTCCCTCTTCCTTATAGCCTTATACTGACTTATGGTCACCTCTGCTCATTGAAGACTTCGGTACCCGCTTCACAGCCTTCCTTTCCATTCCAGTTCTGCTGTCATCTTGGGTGGTTTTATGTCCACCACAGGACCCTGGAGGCACCTGGGCTCCTTGGTATCTTGGCTTCCATGTCCCCTCCCAGCGACCTCCTCTAGTCCACCCCTGGCACTGACTCCCATAGTGACGCTCTGGGTCTTAGCAGCAGCTGAATCTGCTTCAGCCCCAAAATGACTAATTCAGATAGAAATGTTTGTCCTTCTGCTCCAGTGTGACCTTGGCTCCCACCCTTCTAATTTCTCCAGGATACTGGTTACTCAACATCCTGCTGCCAAATCTACAGATACCATGCGGCCTGTAGCTTTCTTGCCCTCTCTTCAGCGGCATTGAAATAGCTGATCATTGTCTCTTCTTTGAAACACTCCTGGCCGTGACGCTTTTTCTGCCTTTCTGGCCCACCCCCTCTCTAGCCATTCAGTATTTTCTCATCTTTGCCAGTTCCTTGTACCCCACGTCATCTGGAACTGGACTGTTCCCTTTTCCTTTCTCACTCCTATTGTAAGTCTTTCTGTTTTCTAAAATTGTTTGTTTATGCCTTTCTCCGCCCCCTCCCCAAAGGAAAAAGTATTTATTGCAGTAAATAAATCCAGTGGATATTCCCTTGAAAGCATGAATCCAGTTGTGAGGGCTGTCGAAACATACAGTGCATGTGCTCCGGAAAGCTCCGTCTCTGTCACCGTCAGCCCCAGATCTTCCTCTTGACAGTGACTTTTGCTGTCTGGACCATCTGTCTGTGGTGGTGGATATGGGCATCACCGGGCTGGAACTGGGCTCCCCTCCTCTGCAGAGCTGTGGCCTGCTCGGGGCACCTGGGCAGCTGCTGGGCTCAGTCACCAGCTGGGCTTCACCTTCTTATTCTTACTTTAAATGTTTCTTGAACAGACTTGCAAGAGTTCCTCAGTTAAAATGTTGTTTCAAAGAATCAGCTACTATTGGTTTTCTGTTTAATATCTGTTGTAATCTTTATTTCCTTTCTTTTTTTTTTTTTAGGTTTACTCTTTTCCTAGCTTTCTGAATTTACAGCATAGGTTTTCAGCCCTTCTTTTGTTTTAAAATGATGTGTTCAAAGCTGTAGAATTTCTTCTAAGGATTACTTTAGCAGTCTTCTATGTGTTAGATACGTGGTAATATTAAGATCTAAATATATTTCGTTATTTCCATTTTTATTCCCTCTTTACACTTGAATTTCTAAGCAGGTGTTTTTTTAGTTTCTGTTCATGGTGTTTAATTTTGCAGCTTATTTTCATTGTATGGTCAGAGAATATGTTTTTTGATATTAGCTATTTGAAATGTGATGAGACCTTTCTTTGTGATCCAGTTAACATGTTCCATGTGTTTTTAAAAGAATATATTCTCAGGGCGTCTGGGCAGCTCAGTCGGTTAAGCATCCGACTCTTGGTTTCAGTTCAGGTCGTGGTCTCGGGATCTCAAGGTCGTGGGATCAGGCTGCATCGGGCTCCATGCTCAATGGGGAGTCTGCTAGAAGATTCTCTCCCTCTGCCCCCCCTCTGAATCCTGCACATGTGTACGCATGTGCTCTTGTTCTCTCTCTCTAGAAAAAAATCTTTTTTAAAAATGTGTGGTTTTTTTTTAAATGTATATGAGGCTCAAGATGATATATCTGTGTGCGTGAGTGTTCAAGTTTTTAATGCTATTCACATTGTCCATCTCTTTACAGTATTTTTGACTGCCTTATTTATCAATTTCTGATAGGTGTGCTAAGTATCTCACTGTCATTCTGAACTTGGCAATTTCTCTATCATTTTTTTGCCTTATATTAAATTCAGAATTGTGATTTTTTGTAGATTGTTCTTTGTGTTGGTATATGAACTCCTAATCATGTCTAATTTCCTCAAAATTCTGTTTTGAGGGTTGGAAATGAGTTTATTTTTGTTAGTATTTGTATGGAATGTCTTCCTATTCCTTATTTTCAACTAATTTATGTAGTTTTTGTTTTCAGTGTGTCTTTTTGGTCCTTTTAAATGATTTCTGTTTCATTGTTGTCCACGACACTTTCTTCTCTGCCTCCCTCTCTCGCCTACCTACTTTCCCTCTGTCAGGAAGCTCGGTTGATTTTTTTTTTTAAAGTTTATTTTTTTTAGTAATCTCTACATCCAACTTGGGGCTCGAACTCATGACCCCAGAGGTCAAGAGTCCCATTCTCTTCCGGCTGAGCCAGTGGGGGTGCCCCGGGAATCCCAGTTGATTTTTATCTACGAAGTAGATCTTCCCTGCCCTCACGGTCTCCCCTGGCAGCAGGCAGGTCTCCGGCTGGCCCTCTGCTGTGCCTGTGCTCCCCTCTAACTTATCCTCTATACAGTAGCCAGCCTGATCTTTAAAAAGTGAATCTAATGGCCACTCCAGCCTCAGATCTTTCAGTGGTTTGAGTTGCTTTCAACATGGAGAACAAAATGTCTGACATGGCCTACCACCAGGCCCTACATGAGCTGGTCCCTGCTTACCTTCCGTCCCCTCTTCCCTTCACTGTATCTTCTGCCTCACTGCCTTCCTTTGCACTCCTCTGATCAGACTTTTCCTACCCTTCCTGCTGCAGTCTCACGTGCTGCTTCCCTTGGGTGGAAGGTCCTTCCACTCCCTGCCCTTCACCCATTTAATCCCTACTCCTGCATATCTTTGCTTCTCTGTCAGTTTTTGTCCAAGCCTCTTACCCTGGCCCCTGGACTAGGTCAGGTTTCTTCTTATCCTCTACCAGCTCATCTCTCTAGTACATGTCACAGTAAAAATAAAGTAATTTGAATTGGAAATTTACTGTCCCTCCTTGCCCCACCACCTAAACTAGATTGCCAGGTCAGGAGGGCTGATTTTATCCAGTTCATTCCTGAGCTCCCTGTGTCTGGCTCCTGTTTTTGGTGCATTTACAAGCACTCTGTGAATATGTGAATGAATGGATAACATGTAAATGGCTTGTCGTTTGTTTATTGACAGTGGGAAGATAAATATGGTAAGCATGTCATCTTGTACGTGGTTGGTATTTGGTTAAATGTTTTTAACACTTAATGAATCAATTACTGATCTTTCTCATCTATGTTTGTGAGAGAATACATTTAAAGAATAACAAGCTGTTGTGTGTACCCCATCTCTCCTTGACTTACTCCTCTATCCCTCTTCTTCCACACTGTCTCCCACATGTACCTTACCTTAGCGCTGGCAGCCAGTGGAGGCATGGAAGAAAATAGACATCTGTTCAGTTTTAAAAGTTTTCTTAGGGGCATGTGGGTGGCGCCGTCGGTTAAGTGGCCGGCTCTTGATTTCGGCTCAAGTTGTGAGATTGAGCCCCGAGTCAAGCTCCAAGTCGTCATCGTCATCATCATCATCATCATCCTTTGGGCTCCGTTCCCAGTGGGGGTCTGCTCCAGAATTCTCTCTCTGCCTTTCCCTGGCTCGTGTGTGCACGCACTCTCTCTGTCTCTCTGAAATGGATAAATCTTAAAAAAAAAACAAAAAAAAAAACAGTTTTCTTAGAGGGGCACCCGGGCTGGCTTGGTCAGTAGAGCATGTGATTCTTGATCTTGGGGTCATGAGTTCGAACCCCATGTTGGCTGTAGAGATTACTTAAAATAAATAAAATTTTAAAAAATACATTAAAAAAGAATAAAACTTTTCTTTCATTACTAATAAGTTTGCCATGTAATTTGTCTCATTGGTGGCATTGAATGGGAAAGTTTTTTCCCTCTACAGTTCAAAGTAGGGTATGTTTATGGTAGAATATTTGGAAAATTCATATCTGGCAGCTGTTAATATTTTGTTTTCTGCCAGTCCTTTTTTGGTGCTCTGTTACATATTTTAAGCTTAATTTAGGTCCCTGCAGTGTAGATGCTCATTAAATATTTAGAGAATGAACCCAGGTATGGGTTCTTTTTCAACTTTAAAATCTTCTGCAGCTTCCTAATTTGGAATGCAGATAAACATTGCTTTCTGTTGATGGTGTTTATAACCTATTTTACAGTATTTGAGCTTTGTATGAAAGTGTGACTTTTTTTTTTTTTTTTTTTAATGAACCTATGAGATCATTGTAGAAAGTTGCTTGGGCTAAATTGGAGTCACCAGTGACTTTTTTTTTTTTTCTCAGTGTACTTCCAAACCTTCAATAAAGGCTTTTGGCTCTGCCTTAAAATATATCCAGAATCTGATCACTTCCCACCTCCACCGTTACCTGTCCAGTGTAAGGAAGCATCACTCCTCATTGGATTATTACTAGGGTGATTTCCAAATGGGCTCCCTGCTTCTACCCTTGCCTCTTATAGTCTGTCTCTCCTGATGGCAGCCAGAATGATGTTTAAAACAATATAGGTCAGATCATATTTTTGCAGTGCAGAAAAGTTTCTAATGCTTTTTCATGTCACTTAGAACAAGATCTAAATTCATTAAGTATGGCCCTTCCCTCTCCCAACCCCCCAGTGTGATTTGCTACCACACTCTCCCTTCCTCCCTCCATTCTGTTCCTTGAAGAGGAGTCCAGCGACCCTCATGACCCTCACTCATACTTTCCTTTGACTCGAATCCTTTCCCTGGCCAGCCACGGGGCTGACTCCCTCACTTCTTCACATTTCTGCCCAAATACGATCCTGTCAAAGAAGCTTTCTGTTACCCTTCCCAGAAATGCACTAGTGTCACCCTTCTGTTCTCAGTCTCCGACTCCCTTTCCTGACTGATGGTTCTTCCCTGTCCTTATCACTCTCTGATACTCATTTGATTACTTGTTTACTGATTGTATACCTTCTAAACCCAAAAGAGGAGGGATTAGTGTCATCATTGCTGAAACCCCAGTGCCTAAAACAGTGCTTGGCACATATAGTAGAACTCAGTACATTTTGAGTGGGTAGTGAAAGAAATTTGTTATCTCAAGTAACTCAGTTTGAAAATCTTTATTTAGGATGTAGGTGTTATGACTTCTCATAGGCATATTTATTTATTATTATTTATTATTATTATTATTATTTTTAAATAGGCTCCATGCCCATTTTTGGGCTTGAACTCACGACCGAGACCAAGAGTCACATGTTCTATCTACTGAGCCAGCCAGGTGCCCCAGGCATATTTTATTTTTAAAATAGGTAATATATTCACATGGTTCAAAATTCAAAGGGCCTACAGTGAAAAGTTGCTCATAGCCTGTCCCCTAGCCACCCCCTTCCCCTCCTCAGAAGTAACCAGTGTGAAGTTCTTGTGTATATTTCCAGAGCTGACCTATGGTTCTATATAGAGAATCAGAGATATATTCCTCTCTCCTTTAAAAAAAATGCAAATTTTAGCATCTGCACAATGTTTGCACCTTGTTTTGTTTTGTTTTGAAGATTATTCTTTGTCAGTGTATGAAGAGCTTCTTTATTTTGTTAATAGCTGCACAATGTCCCATTGTAAGAATATACAATACTTCTCCCTTTGATGGACACTGAAGCTGTTTCCAGTCTTTAGCTATTACAGCCTATACTGCAATAAATGACCTTAGACGTGTATCATTTTGCCATGTTGCTAGTATATCTGAAGAGTGAATTCCTGAGTGGAATTGCTGGGTCAAAGGACATGTGCATTTGTAATTTTGATAGACATAGTCACATTGCTTTCCACACGTTGTACCAATTAATACTTAGGGTACAACATGCTATTGTTTGATTTTTGTCAGTTGTCCAACTGACAAAAGAGAGAGACAAAAGATGAGAAAGTATAACACTATAGTTTTGTGTTTTTTGTATTGTGAATTAAGTATCATTTCATATATTTGAGACATTTGTATTTTTTTCTGCATATCTAACTTGTATCTTTTTTAATTGAAGTATAGTTTACATATAATGCTACAGTAGTTTCAGGTATATGCATTTTCTTTTCTGTGAGTTATCCATGACCTGTATCCATTTTTTTTTTTTTTTTGTATCCATTTTTCAACTAGGATTTTGGTCCTTTTTTGTAAACTAGCCCTTAATCTGTGATTGGAGTGGCAGCGTTTGGTTCGTTTTGTCGGTTGTGTTCTTATTTTGCTCATGGTGGTGTTTCTTAGGTAGAATTATTTTTGTTTCCATAGACAAACGTATTAGTCTGTTCTCTTATGGCTGTGGGTTTGAGTCACGGTTAACCCTCCTAATTTTATTTTTAAAGATCCTCATAATTTCCTTTTGTACTTCTGAGGTTTCGTTGTTGACATTTGATGTCTCTTTGATATTGCTGAATTTTATCCTGGTATAAGATGTGGGATGGGGTTTCAACCACCTTTTTTGTTTGTTTGTTTTTCTTTCTTGGAACAATCTTAGGATTTCCTGATCTCTTCTGTTCTTTATGGAAAATAATCTGTGTTATAGACCAGTGGGCCATGATGTCCTGTGTATTTTTTTGTGTATTTTTTTCATTATAAGTCATGGTTATCTGTATCTTACCACTGTTGACCTAAAAATAGTGACTGAGATATAGTCTATTCAGGCATTGTTTTGAAACAAATTTTGTAGAAGTTTCAGCTCGTAAATAAAAATTGACTAGGTAGTAATAATAGATGCAGTGATAGCTAGTTAACATGCACTATACTTAGGGAGCTCGTTTAGTAACTTATGAAATACGAGATTTTCCTTTCTCATTTGAGTGAATCATGTTTGGGATCTCTTAGCTCCCTTGATTAATGCCTGGTAACATCAAATTAATAAATAGTAGGCTCCAATGGGGCTTGATTCTCACATCTATTTCTCATACCTAGTAGACCCCTTTTGTGGGCCACCTTCTTGTGGAATGAGAGTTCTGAAGGTCTTGGCTATTGTGAGAAAGGGTGCTTTGGGATCACCTCCACCACAATCGATGATGGGCCTTCACTGCTTTTGCTCTTTTCTTCACTGCTTTTGCTACTGCTTAGCCTGGCCTTACCTGCTGTCCTGTCCCTGCTTGCAGGTGCTATTTTCACGTGTGGTTAACTTTTCCAAGATTTGTAATGGCTCAGTTTACTCAAACCATTGAATCCAAGCTGAGCCTAGTAAGAAAGTTAGCCTATGAATGACTTCTTCAAAATCTGTCAGGTCTTGGAGTGCCTGGGTGGCACCATCTGTTAAGCGTCCAACTCTTGGTTTTGGCTCAGGTCATGACCTCAGGGTGAGATCGAGCGCTATGTCACACTCAGTGCAGAGTCTGCTTGAGATTCTCTCTCCCTGTCCCCCTCCCTCTTGGCGCTCTCTCTCTCTCTCTCAAATAAATCTTTAAAAAAAAAAAAATCTGTCAGTTCTTGTGATGAGTTTCTCCCACACATATTCATTGGCCAAGCCGACACCTTGATGTCCCTGCACACTTCTTGTGTCTATTTCTCTGTCTTGGTTTTCTTTCAAGCACCATTTCCTACCTTTTTGCTTGACCATACCATTGCCTAGGTATTTGACTTCTTACATTTACAGAAACTGTCAGGCTCCTCTTCCTCCTCTCTACACTTTAAGCAGCATTGGTACCTCTTCTGAGCTTGTGGGGATGCAGATTGCCGGGGGGGGGGGGGTGCAGCGGGCTTGACCAGCTGAGTCAGAAACGCTGGGGACAGAGCCCTGGAATCTCTTCAGCCAGTAACTCTGATGTGCTGAAGTTTGAGAGCCACTCCTTTATGGGATCTGATTCAAGGCTCTATGTACAGTGAACACTCAGTAAAAGCTTACTGGCTATTTAATATGGAGATTACATTAATAGCTATTGATTACTTTGTATATCATTACAGCTGCCATTTATTGAACACCTGCTCTGTGCCGGCACTTAACGCAGTGCTTTCACATTTGTTGTTTCACCCTTAGACACTTTGTAAAATAGGTGGTGGTGTTTCCCTCTTTAGATGAGAGGGGAGGTCCTGAGGGGTGAGGGAGCTCGCCAAGGCTGCACAGCTGGTAAGCGGCACGGGGGAGCCGTTGGGCTCCGAAGCACACACCCCGCCTTTCATGGAAATCCTTTCCCCAAAGAGTGCATGTGACTGTGTGGTGGTTATCTAGTCACAGAACAGATGAGTGTAATACCCATATTTCTGGACTTCCCTCATTGTATTCTTTTTTTTTTTTTTTAAGATTTTATTTTTAAGCAATCTCTATCCCCAACGTGGGGCTCAAACTCACGACCCCGACCCTGAGATCAAGAGTGACGCTCTCCTGACTGAGCCAGCCAGGTGCCACCCTCCCCATTGTATTCTTAATCTACTGAACAACAGCATAGCACCTTTTTGAAAAAATAGAAATAGACTATTTCCTATTTCCAATATTTATTTACCTATGGTCTGTCAGAGAAGCAGGAGGTAAGAGAGGCTTTGACATCGTAGTCCGTCCTCCACATGTTCACATAGCTAGCCCTCACATTTAAAAAAAATTTTTTTTTTAAGATTTTATTTATTTATTTGACAGAGACATAGCGAGAGAGGGAACACAAGCAGGGGGAGTGGGAGAGGGAGAAGCAGGCTTCCTGCCGAGCAGGGAGCACGATGTGGGGCTCGATCCCAGGACTCTGGGATCATGACCTGAGCCGAAGGCAGACGCTTAATGGCTGAGCCGCCCAGGTGCCCACATTTTTTTTTTTTTTTTTAAGATTTGTTTATTTGACAGCACAAGCAGGGAGAGCAGCAGGGAGAGGGAGAAGCAGGCTCCCCGCTGAGCGGGGAGCCCGATGTGGGACTCGATCCCAGGACCCTGGGATCAAGACCTGAGCTGAAGGCAGATGCTTAACTGACTGAGCCACCTAGGCGCCCTGCTAGCCCTCACATTCTATGTGCCACTAGGTCATTTTGTCTCAGAAATTAACTTGTACTTTCCTTGAGGTATAAGTTAGTATACTACACAGTTCTCACCTCTGAACTTATTTTTACAACTTAAAAAAAATTATGCTACGTTGAATTTGGTAAAATCTTAACTGGTTGGAAAAAGTAACTTTGCTGGCTTTGCTTTAGTCCAGGTGTGTTATGAAGGTGAAGTGAAGTATTAGCACTGTTATGACCCAGGGGACAGTTGTCATCTCTGGTGATGGGAGAGAGCTCATCATTTAGGTTCTATGTGCTCTTTCTTATCTCTTTGACCTTCCCCCCACCACACTAAAACACCCACATTTCTGGACTGGAAACTCAGTAGAAAAATACCTTTATCTTTAAAATGCCTCTGAGGAATCCCATGCTTGTTTCTATGCTAACTCACTGTACCCTAGTTTGAATGCATTTAGCAAGTGTAAATTGATGTCGTTTACTCAGTAATGATAATAGCTGCTCGTAGAGTGTACTTACTTAAGCATGTTGTGGTGGTGCTACTCTAACCACTACCTACTGTCACTCCTAGTCCTCAAACACTATTGCATGGTAGAGCTACTATATTTTCCTTATTCACCCATTTTGTGGAAACAGTAGTGTGGAAAGGCAAATAACTTGTTTAAGCTCACAGGGCAGGGAATGGTGGAACCTGAGTCAGACCCAGGGATCCTGGCTCCATAGTCTGTGTTCTGAATGCTCCTCAAAGTGTAAAGTAGGTTTTCAACCAGACTTTCTCTGAAGTGTTTTACTTTACACTTTTGATGTACTATACTATTCAGTTTTTTTGTTTTTCCGGGTTAGGACCTGTGTGGAGGATGGGATGGGCATGTGAGTTCACACAGAGAAATAATTCAGGTCCTTTAAAAATGTTAAATAATTGAGTTGTTTGCCAGGGTCTCAGGCAGAAGTGTGTCCTGCAATGCAGGCAGGTGGCCTTCTGGCCCGGGACACTGCTGGGCTTGAATACGAGCCTCCGGACGCCTTGCGCTGGCTGGCTTTCTGTGCTTTGCTCTTCCTCCTTTGTGTCCTTGAGTGTACCATGGTTTCTTGCTGCCCGACCTTCATGTAGGTGGCTTGAGGTCCAAGGACTTCGTGAGGACAGTACAAGTACTTGGGCTTGCTGTAGAGAGTAAGACATTTGGAGGTGTTATGTTGTTGTGTGTCTTTTCAAATTTAAAGACAAATTTAGTCAAAGTACTCTGCACGGAGGAGAGTCAGAGATCTTTCCATACCACCCTAGAGACTGTCTTTTAGTTTATAGCCACAGGTTATGGGGCCAGCTGGTATTTGGAGCCTCAGCCTCATGACCTTATGCAACATCAAGTTGAGCTACTGGCTGGCATTTCTTAGCTTGCAGCATCTATGCAGCCTAGCTTAAAACTACTGCCTGTTCCTGTCATCCTTTTTGTATTTGCATGCATCCCTGCTAGCCGGAACTTTATTAGTGGGCATTTGGCTCTGCTGCAGAGGGAAGACTTTCCAGAAAGGAGTCCGGAGGTTTGGAAAGAGCTGTGGGAGTGGGCCTTAGACTTAGTTGCTCAGGACACAGCCAGCTCAAAAACTCTGAATTATCAAGAAGCAAGCTACTCCATTCTCAGTCAAGAGAAGGCTGGTATCTGTTCGAACTTACCTGTGAACTTTGTCATTGGGTTTATGCTAAACTTAATGAGTTTTGCAGAGTCCTTGCATTTCTCTATGTTATAAATACTAGAATTTCAAGTTCTGACAGCTACTTGCTCTTTGATGTAGAAACAAGAATGCCACAGGTGAAAGCAGGGGAGACAGAAGTGAGGGCTTTGGGTTAGGTTACTCTCTGCTTGCCCCAAGTTTCCTGGGTCTAGCCCATGTACCGGGAATAGGACCAGAGCTCCAAGTTTAGCTGCTATGTGAATTGATCGTATGATATTAGGCAGTTTACATCTTTGGTCTTAAGTTGTAGCATCTTGAAAGCAAATGTGGCTTTTTAAAAAACTCCATTTTTAGTTCTGTTTGTCTTCCGATTCCATGAAAGTGAGACTTAGGTTACCTACCTGTATGAGAGGATTGTGGGTAGGGATCTGTTACAAAATTACTCACATTGGGAAATGTTGCTTCTTCGATCCATTTCTTTGTGAATAGGGTTATATTTAACTTTTTAAGCTACTGGTTGCACATTTTTAATTATGTATTTGATTACATGAGATAATGAATGATAAGTGGAGTGAAGCAAAAGTGCAGTTGTTGCCAAGTTTTAACTTTGGGTTATGGTTGGTTTCAGCCCTGGGTGTGGAGCTTCTTAATCAGTTCCAAGCTTGTTGGCCTGCTAACCTACATTTAAAATACAGCACTGTCTCCATTGAGACTATGAATACAATACTGTCCCTGTTGAGCCTAACAGTTTTATTTCAGGCCTTAGAGATTTTAACTTTTAAGTGCTAAAATATTTTACAATGCTAAATATTAAATATTTTCCTTTTAAATGCTAAAGATATTTTAAAATGCTAAATATTCTGAATTCAGAAAAATGAATTCCGCTGGGTTACTCTTTTAGCTGTTTCTTCTGGATTGAGGATAATTTAGGATTGAGTTTTCCTGGAATCTCTAGAAGAGCATGGGATTGATGATGAATTCTCAAGTTCAATTCTTGTGAGAAAAAGATGGGGACTCAATTTGGAATCTACATTAGAGGAAAAATTAGGAGATAAACTTGGAACAGATTGGATCTCCCAAAGAGGACTCTGGGACAAATTATCTTTATTTGCCACTGTAGCAAATTAGGAACACACAGTGAGCCCTTCTAACACTGTAGTGCTATTTGAAGAGTGGAACAATAGAACCAGCCATGGCCTGCTTATTTGTCCTCTGAGTGGTTGGCTCCTTTAAAGAATTTTCCTGTCCTTTCTCATCTCATTGAGTGACATCAGTGGTGCCACAGAAACGTTAATAACAGACTCCAGCAGTCCTAATTGGTGTGAAACTTATGATTTGGCTAGTTCAAAATATATCATCACCTGCTGGTGATACATCATCCTCTTCATGAATTTACTTGATGTAACAGTAAGATTTATGGTGAATTTTACTGTTTACAAGGCACATATTTTTCTGTGACCTTGTGCTATGACATGCTTTTAAGCTACTTAGAATAATTTCAAAAGAGTTTTAGTGGTTTTTTGGCCTGTGTTTTTTTTTTTCTTTTTAAAAAATCACACAAATAATATATTATTATTGATGAAAAGTTAGAAATTAAGATAGTCAAAAAAATTATCACCTAAATACTACCCCCAGCTCTTCAATAACCACATTTAGTAGTTTGATGACTATCTTTTCAAATTGTTTCCTTTGCAAATATATACATATAAATAAATATATATTCCAAAAGGAATCGTACTTTTTACTTATGGAAAATTTCCAGCTTATAGAACAGTTGAGAGAATGGTGTTGTGGAGTTCCATACACCTGTCCCCCAGCCTCTCCACCTGTCGGCATGTTACCAGTCTCACTTAATCAATTCTGTCACCCTTATTGCATTATTGTAAGACAAATCCCAAACATCGTATCGTTTGTATTTTTTCTATGATATATGGACTCTTCTGAGAAATAAAACCACATTTTCACACGTAAAAAACTTAACATTTGAATGTAGTCTGTTCTTTGACAGATTCATAACTATTCTTTATAGTTTCTTGATTCATAGGATCTTTTTATTATTTATTTTTAAATTTTTAATTTGAGGGGCGCCTGGGTGGCTCAGTTGGTTGAGCGACTGCCTTCGGCTCAGGTCATGATCCTGGAGTCCCAGGATCGAGTCCCGCATCGGGCTCCCTGCTCAGCGGGGAGTCTGCTTCTCCCTCTGACCCTCCCCCCTCTCATGTGCTCTCTCTCTGTCTCTCTCTCATTCTCTCTCTCAAATAAATAAATAAAATCTTTAAAAAAAATTTTTTTTAATTTGAAATCATTATAGATTTACAGGAAGTTTCAAAAAAATACGCACGGAGGTCTCATGTACCCTTTACCCAGTTTTCCCCAATGGTAATGTTTTGTGTAACTAGAGTGCAGTGTCAAGGCCAGGACATTGACACAGAGCTCATTCGGATTTGCCAGTTTCAGATGTACTAGTGTGTGTGTGGGGGGGGCGGGGGGGTTGTATACAGTTTTGTCTGTATGATCTACTATGTGTAGATTCATGTAATCACGACCACAAATAAATGTTTTATAGTTGGCTTACTCACATACATTTCCAAACAAGGACCACACATTGCTTTTAGTGTACATGCCTCTTAAGTCTCTCTTTTGTAAAAATTATTTTGCTGTAATTTCACACTTACAGGAAAGTGACAAGTATAGTACAAAGAACTCCTTTATACCTGTCACCCAGACTAATTGTTTCACATTTGCCTATTTGTTTTATCATTTGTGTGCTCCCTTCCCTCTCTCCCATGTATAATATATATATCATTTGAGACTGGTTTGTAGATATCATGCCCATTTATCCATATAAACTTCAGTTGCTGTTTCCTGAGAACAAGAATTTTTACTTACACAACCACAATACATTTATCAGAATCAGAAATATAACATTGATGCATTCCTCTTATCTAATCAACGGTACATTAAAATTTCACCAGTGACCCTAGTGCTGTCCTTTAAAAGCCATTTTCCACTGGCTGAGGTCCTGTCCAAGTTCACACATGGCAGGCTCTTCAGTCTTGTTTGGTGTGGACCTGTTCCTTAGCCTTTTCTTTGTTTTCATGATCTAGACATATTTAAGACTTCAGACCATTTATTTTGTAGAATACCTCTCAACTTGGATTTGTCTGATTTTTTTTCATGACTAGAATCATGGTCTGCGTTGTGGGGGAATACCACAGAACTGATGTGTCCATCCCAGGGCAACATGTCAAGAGGCACATGATGCTGATTTGCCCCAGTATTAGTGGGCAAATTTATGTTAACCTTAATTAAAGTTGTATTTACTAAATTAAACTCTTGTAACGTTCCATTTTTCTCTTCATAATTGAGATGTAATTTGTGAGGGAACACTTTGAGCCTATGTAAGTATCCTGTTGCTTAAGAAACCTTCCCATCCACTAGCTTTAGCATTCATTGATGACTTTGGCTAAATCAGGTATTATTGTATTACTGTGATGGTTGTAAATGGTGATTTTTAAACTCCATTACTCTTTCTTCCTACACATATTAGGTGTTACCGTACTGTAAGGAAAAGCTTTCTTTTTTCCATTTCTTGATATCAGTATGAGCTCAGATTCTTTATTCCATGAAAATTCTGTAGTGTCATTTTGATGTTTATTCTTTTTTTCCCCCCCCCAAGTAATCTCACAGTGTGGGGCTCGAACTTATAGCCCCGAGGTCAAGAGTCCCGTGCTCTACCAACTCAGCCAGCCAGGCGCCCCTCATTTTAATGTTTATACTGTCCCATCTTTGCCTAATGGTAGCCCCTCTGCTTTGCCCCTTGAGTCTTTGATAGCTTTCTTGCTCAGAGGTACAAAAAGATGTTCCAAATGTATCTTGTTCATTTTTTGCCCCATACCTGGTATCAGGTTCCGGGAGCCTTGATGACTAAGTGGCAAATATCATTTGAGGCATAGTCTAGGCATTAGGAGTTCCTATTGCTATTTGGTCATTGCCTCTATACCTTTTTGCTGGACACAGCGAGAAAATGCCCCCCCCCTTTTTTTTTTAAAGAAATAAAACACATGAGTTCATTATTGGCCTTTCCTAATCAAATTGAAGATGAACGATTTTATATTTATCCCTCTTATGTGCAGAGTCTCAGCTTCTAATGACATTCCTAATTAGCTTTTTTGCTTTCTTCTACAAGATATATTCAAAACAATACACTAATACTACTAACAATCTGGTTATGGTATGAATATGATTTTAAGATTTCTTTGCAATTCTTTCTGTCTTCAGAATCCTGTTTTTTATTGTTTCATTTTTCCACTAAATATAGCATGTAACATCCTACTTTGCTAGTAAGCTACATGATGGCTACATGATATATTTACCTATTTCCTTTTTGGAGCACACAAGATGTTGATAATGTTTCATTATAAACAAAGTTCAGTTGGCTGCCTTTGTACATGTGCTTGCTCATTAAAATTTCTTTTTAAGAATAGCATACAGACAGAAATGTGTTTAAGTGTAAAGCTCTTTTAATTGTTCACAAAGTAGAATCAACCCCAGATTAAGGAAAACATTCCTGGCACTCAGAACTTCCCCTGTGGCTCTTTCCCCACCCTCTTCAAGGGTAACCACGGTCCTCACTTCTAACATCACAGATTAGTTTTCTTTATTTTTGAACTTGATATAAATAGAATTATTTAGCATCTGCTTTTTTAATATTTGGCTTCTTTCAAAATTATTTTTTGAGGTTTGTCCATATTTGTCTTGGTGCAAATATTCCGTGAGCGGTGTTCCACGTAGAGCCCACTAAATTATTTAGCTAGCCTCCTGTTCCTGGACATTTGTGTTGGGCCAGTTTGGGGCTATTACAGATTACACACTTGAAAAATAAATTCTAAGGATGCATTCCTAGGAGCTGAATTTGTGTTTAAAGGAGGGAAGGCTTTGGCTACGTGTTGTCAGATTGCCCTACATAAAGGCCGAGCGGGCTTATACTCCGGCCCGGGTGAGCTGAGGTCAGCCTCCCCACACTCCTGTGCGCCAGGTTTACTGGTCCACGTTGTCAAACTGGCTGCTACTGCATTGCTAGGCCTATAGCACCTCATGGTACATTTCAGGTGCCTAGAAAGGCTTTTCTTTTAATCTGGTAGGGGAAAGAAAATCAGAAATGTCTGAGTGGCTGTTACGGGGGTGGCCTATTAAACAGTTATTCCCTTAAAATTTTGGAGTAGTTGGGGGAGATTAGACGTACAGGGACAAGTGACTAACAGCACAAGTGCCAAGTGAATCGTTCGAGCGATGCTGTAACAGTGCAGATGAAGAAGAGGTTGGAGCCTGTCCTCATGTGGTATTTAGAACCGGTCAGCTCTCTGTTGCTCTCATTGAGCTGAAGCTACTTTCTGTAGCTGAGCTCTGGCTGGGTTGGAGATGAACTCTTGGAATTACAGAGGCCAAATAGGATATTTTGGCCACATGTTTTAGTGGCTCATCTCCCTTCCTTGTGTAAGATAAGTTTAATGTTCTCTCATTCTTTCTTGCTTCCTGTTTGAAAACAGCAATGTGCTAGCTCCAGAGTGCTGTCATTTGATGTGTAATTACTGCTACACATCAGTGCCGTTTAAAACATTTCTTATGTTACAGGGAGACCTGGGTGGCTCAGTCGGTTAAGCATCCAACTTTTGGTTTCCGCTCCTGACCTTGCAGTCGTGAGATCAAGCCCCGCATTGGGCTCCTCACTCAGTGCGGAGTCTGCTCCAGATTCTTTCTCCCTCTGCCCCTCCCTGCTTCCACGCACACGCTCTCTCAAATAAAATAAAGAAAATGTTTAAAAATAAATTAATAAAAAATTTCGTATGTTACGGATTCAGTAGTTCACTGTTCCAGCCAAGGTTGGGTGATTGGAAAGATAGCAGCTCGATGTGGTTTAAAGCACAGTTCTAAGCCCAGTGAAACCTTGGGCAGGTTGCCACTGCTCCCTGGGCCTCAGGGATATGGGGAAATGATTGCTGGGAAGTGGCAGGGACTCTGCACAATAGGGGATTTAGGGTATTTCTCGCTGAGAACGGGAGCTATTCTGCAGATTGCTTAGGTTACAAAGCAACCTGAGCTGGAAAATTTAAAAATCATCTCAGTGCTGTGCCAACATCATGAGCTCATGGATCGGCTCAGCGTCGGGAAGGCAGTAGTACAGTAGTTACGCAGCCTGGAGGAACTACTCACTGCCGTGGAGTGGTCCATAGTTTGCCAGTGTCACAACATGTTAGGTCCTAGAATTCCTCCCCAAGCCCCTTTAAGGGGGACCTTAAAAAAATTATTTTCGGGCGCCTGGGTGGCTCAGATGGTTAAGCGTCTGCCTTCGGCTCAGGTCATGATCCCAGCGTCCTGGGATCGAGTCCCGCATCGGGCTCCCTGCTCCTTGGGAGCCTGCTTCTCCCTCTGCCTCTCTCTCTGTCTCTCATGAATAAATAAACAAAATCTTTAAAAAAAAAAAAAAAAAAAATTATTTTCTAAGAATTCACAACGAGTATCTTCTGCAGAAATAAAACATCTTGCCTTTTCTTCCATGTGAGGTGTTGGTATTCCCCTAGGAATAGGAGTGCATATTTTATGCATATTTAACAGAGGGTTTAATAAAAAATAGGTCCTTTGAATATGTCGGCATTTTAATGTGATGAGATCTGGTGTTAGAATGTGTGCAAACCGAATTTATCTAATGTTTGTTCATAGTTTCTCCTTAATGAAGAACTCAGTGCCCCGTTAGCCTGCAGGACGCACCACCACAGCTCTCTGCAGTATTTCACGGGGTGGGGAGAGGCCTCACCTGAACTGGGGCTTCCCCTCAACATGAAGAGCTGGTGAAGAGGTGGCAGTTAGCGGCTAATTAAGTTTGGTTTTTAAAAACTATCGGAGGGAAGAGCAGTCAGTTTTCCATAGCGAGCAGTTTCTAAGTGACAGGCTGCCTTGGGCAAAAAATGACTCTGATGGCAGCAGAAGCTTGTTGGTTGAGCAGGTCTTTGACTGAGTGCTGGGCCGGTGGGCTCAGTCCTGCTTCCCGCCCACCCATCAGGGCTCCAGAGAGGGCGTTTGGCCTGCTCCTGTGGAGAATAGTAAGCAGGTCCACAGATTGTTGCTGCAAAAGTTCACTGAACATCTTTTTTTTTTTTTTTTTAAGATTTTATTTATTTATTTGACAGAGAGACAGCGAGAGAGGGAACACAAGGAGGGGGAGTGGGAGAGGGAGAAGCAGGCTTCCCGCCAAGCAGGGAGCCCAATGCGGGGCTCGATCCCAGAACCCTGGGATCATGACCTGAGCTGAAGGCAGACACTTAACGACTGAGCCGCCCAGGCGCCCCTCACTGAACGTCTGTGCCTTCTGTGAATGGCCACCTCTTCCCGTTCTGGAGCGACATACACGTGGGCCCCTCGCCTTTTACACCTCATTTGCCTCTCTTCTGATGATGTCTGGCTTCATGGCCTGGCTGCTGCCGAGCACACACACACACACGACAGGAGCTCTGAGCTGGGGGTGGTGCGTACTCATTCCAGGGCCAGAGCCTCGCAGACGCATGCTAGCGAATGACATACCCATGATTTGTGTTTAGTCATGGGAGGGGGTCTGATGGGCGTGTGCTGTGTGTCTGAGGAGGAAGGAGGGATCTTGTTCTGGAAAATTACATTGAAAGGAAAACATGCTTAAAACTTGGCTTCTGCTGTTGTCCTTCTCCGGAAAATTTAGGGCAGGAAATTTAGGGCAGAAAGAATGATCTCTGTTTTCCTTATTTATATTTCTTTGAAGGTACTAATGAGTGATGAGGATTGTCAAAGCCTGTCTGTGATAAGCAGCAAATCCTTATGTCTGCTGAAGGGGAAATAGAGTTTCAAAGAGGAGAACTGACTTTTCTCAAGTGCCTTTGAAGTGCCAGGCATTAATCTTGGGACTCTAACCTGTTACTCCATTTTAATCAAACAGGCCTGCGAGGTAAATAGCATTGAGAAGGTAGGTCTGGAATCTGGGCCACACGGATCAGGGCTGGCATATTTGATTCCCACCTCAGCAAGCGCAGGCGCCTGGAGTCACACAGTGATGGGATTTCAGCGCTAGGCGCTACCTCGCAGGTCACCCTGTCGGTAGCATGGCACATGGGCAGGAGCTCAGGGGCTGGCATCGAGACCGCTGGGCTCACCACTTGCTTCCTTTTGACAGCTGATTCCGTTTACCTATTTATGAAATTCGAGTAGCAGTCGTCCTCAGGGCACGGGTTTACAACAAGGGCCAGAAGAACCAATGCGCACAGGTGCTTTGTAAACTGTAAAGTGACTTACCAGTATTGGCTTACAGATTGTTTTCTTTCACAGATGGGCACCCAAGAAAGCATTAGTTGTTAATCAGGGTTTGGTCAGCAGAAGGATCACATATTTGCTTTCATGTTTGCTGGCTGTGGGACTTTTTCCTTCCATTTTCGAAGTTGTTTCATTTCTGCAATAAATATTAATGATACCATTTATATGCCAGGCCTTCTATTAGGTGTTGGAGATAGAGTGGTGAATAAGGCAAAAGAATTTCTGTCCTTTTTGAAACACTGAAACTGTTGATTGTACAATTGTACGATTGACACTTTCTTCCCCCTACTGGGATAAGAGATTCCAAACCTGATGGATTCCTTATTACCCCTGATACATATTTTTAAATCAGTGTTAGACTGTTTAAATACCATTCGTGCCAATTATGCAGATATTTTGGGTGTGGCTGAAGAAACTATGAGAAAGATGGACTGTATGGGTGTTTCGCACGGTCAGCCTGTTTTGTTCCTGCGTCAGGGCAGGTAGGTTGGACTGTAGAGTTGGCACCTGTGTCGTGTCTTACAGCTGATGGTACCTGAATGCTAAACTGCTCACCTGCACGTGCGGTGTGAGCATGAAGACGTTTGGAAATCGCTGTTTGGTATTTTTGTCCCTAGCGCCGGGTGTTTTCCACTATGGTGAAGAACATTTTGGTTGAATAGTACATTGAACTTTGTTCACAAAGTGAACATATCTCAGCTCTGAATGGCCAGTCTCATTTTCATTCGTGCCTGGGACTCGGAAGGCTTCAGCTTTTCCCCAGGATGACCAGCTGGTTGTGGTCCAGCCCCAGACTGTGGACTCATCCCTTGCACGCACTGGAGACCCAAACCCTGACTAGGTGGAAAGTCTCCCAGAAAAACTGGAACGGTCTCTGTAATGTGGTTTATTTTGCATCCCAAGTCTTAAGGTCGGACTCCAGATGTTCCCCTTCTTTCCAAGTAGGTGATTCTTTGTGGCCCTGGAAGTAATCGCTTGCTCATTTTTGGCTCTTATTTTGGTATCTGAGATGTGGTCAAGAGGAATGCTAATGGAAAGCATGATATCCATTCTCTTCTGATTTTCAGATCGCATAACGGAGACCTTTGATGTCCCTGGGGCTGCTCCAGCTATTTTTGATTAATTCATTCAGGCCTTCAGTGACTCAGCAGCCTCCTGACTTTTTTGTTGTTTTTAAAATGAGCTGGACTTTCATGATATATGGAATACAGTTAACATTAGTGATAGGCACTCGGTGACG
This sequence comes from Neomonachus schauinslandi, assembly GCF_002201575.2. Taxonomy (NCBI): domain Eukaryota; kingdom Metazoa; phylum Chordata; class Mammalia; order Carnivora; family Phocidae; genus Neomonachus; species Neomonachus schauinslandi. Next base: position 3,091,268 of record NC_058411.1, on the reverse strand, counting down.
GTCAGGTGAAAGCCTGCTTCCCAGAGGTGAGAGCAGGAAGTCATGACATTTGTGCTGCTGGGAGCAGAATTTGTATGGAGACTGCGCATAGGGAAGGTATTCTAAGTGAAAGAAGGAGTGTAAGGAAAAAGTAAGAAGGTATAAAGAGAACAGGCAGTGTGTGAACAAGTGTTTTTGGAGGAAACGTGTGAAGGGGAGGGGATGATGAGGTCCATGTTGGAAAGGCCTGTGAGTGCAAGCCGAGGAATTCAGCCAGTGTTAGGGCAGAGCCATGGAGGTTTTAAGTGGGAGAGTGACCTAAAGCTTCATGAAGATGAACGTGGCATCATGTGTAGAATTAGTTGGATGTGGGTAGAAATGGGTTGGAAGGAGTCTTTTCTGGCAAGTTCTGTGGGACTGGTTTTTGAAGTGATTTTTGGATGGGGAGGGAATGTAAATGTAGGGAAAATAAAGTCCACCTTTATTACCAACACTGCCCCCCCCACCCCCATATCATCATCTGACATCCTTTTTTCAAAAGAGGTCTTTTGAGATATTTTCCATACCACACCAAATGCTTCTGGGCACTCAGGAGTATCAGGTAGCAGGTTCTATGAAGAGGGCTCGGCACAGGCCCACATGTCTCCTCTGAGTTCCGCTAAGGGCAGTGTGAGCAGGCCCATTGAACCGGTGCGGGCTTTCCTTTCGCTGGGCATTCCGCAGCAGGCCAGGCACGGGTCTGGGGTGAAGATGTGAGCTGGAATAAGAGGGCTGCTTTTGCAGACCTTTGTAGTGCTGGAAAGGGAAACGTCACATTATTGTTTGTACTTACTGATCAAGGATTTTGATAATCAGCTTGTGTCTGTGGTAGGAACTTTAAACCATCATTTAAAATTTTTCTATTGAGAACGAGACACTGACAGATTATTTGTAATCAGTAACTCCTTATGCAGAAACAAATGAGCATAAGATACAGTTTAATCTTACCTGAAAAAATTGGAATAGTTGCAGTTTCATTTGTTCAACAGACAGCACTGTGACAGACTGGGCACTCTACTGGGGCTGAGTAACCAAATGTGATCTAATTCTTAACATTGGTAAGATTTTTAAAAAAATATGTTCTATAAATTCATGCTTAAGAATTCAGGTAACTGGCAATCATTAGGATGCAGGCGCATTAAAAAAATCTCAAGTGTCTGTAACCTCTTTATGTGGAATTTACCAGAAAGCTGAAACGTAAAAGCTGATTTTGTGGAATAATACAGGGGTAACTATTTAATAAAGAAGTTCTGCTCCTTAAAGGAGTTTTTATTGTAATTGTAATTTTATGGTAATTGATAACAGACATAAAACAATACTGTAATCATGTAAGTGATTAAATACTTAATTTTGTGGAACGAATTAAAGACTTCTAGAATTGAGATAAAGGAGCCAACCCAAAGTTGGTTGGGAAAAAGCTTGTTGGAGGTGGGGCTTGAACCACTGGGTAAAATTCCCCCATCCCAACCAGGAGAGCGACCTCCTGGAGCCAGGAGACGGGCTGTTGTGCCTGCAGCACACTCAGGACTACGGGGGGGAGGGCAAGCAGAGGCTGGAGGGCAGGGGCTGTAGAGTGCTGGAGCCGGGCCCGGGAGGCCTGAATCCCTTCCCGGTTCCGGTTCCTCCTCGGAGGATGGCGGGTGGGTGGGATCAGTGCCCCCTGTGGGGGGCTGTGAGGTGAGAGTTGTGAATGTGAACCTCCTGGTGCCCAGCAAGTGTTCCACAGGTGGACTTCATGCTCCTGTGTGGTGGAAGTCAGGAAGCTCCTGAAGCATTTGCCCAGAGAGGTAGGGTGTGACAGGGACAGATTCACAATGGTAGCTGCCCTTCGAGTGCGCCTGCACACCCTGTGCTTTGTAGATCCATTCTTAGTGGGCCTCACCACTGCCTGGCGGTGGGGCTGGGCACTTTGTTCTCTGAGAGGAAAGGAGCACCTTGCCCGGGCCACCCATCTACCCAGAGGGAAGGCAGGGTTTGAATCTGGGCCTGCCTGGCTCCAGAGTCTGGGTTCTTTCTCCTTCTACCAGACTGCTTCTCCCTGGGAAGCCCTCTGATGACCCCGTGCAGGAGAGGCATGGCTGGCTCAGGTGGTTATTACTGCTACTCAAAGGTGTGTGAGTTCAGTGTCCATGTTGGCACCCCTCCACCCCCAAAGAAGAGAGGAAGAGGAGGAAGAAGAAATAGGGCAGCGACACATCAATTGGAAAAGAGATCGAACTTGGTGATTGGGTGCAGAAGAAAGAGGACAAGATGGGACAGAGATGACGGCACCGTTCAAATTGAAGGCAGCCACTGGTAACCTGACTTTCTCGCCCTGGTCTTGGGCTCCAGAGCTCAGGCACCAGCAGTGGAGTCCATGGGTTTCTCAGAAGTCAACTTTCTTATGGGCACACACCTAGCGGTCACTTAGGGCTTCACAATAATTGCTGCTTGCTACATGGAGGGGCCATGTTGCTTGGAGGGACTTGAGCTGCTCTAGGAGGATTGGTGCCCTTGGGGGTTGGGGACAGGGAGTGACCTTAGATAAGAGATACTCTGAGTGTTTCTTAGGCCTCAGTTTACTTTGGTGCCTCCAAGGACAGTGCTTCTCACCAGTGTTGAAGGACCAGTTGTTAAAATTTCCAGTCTATCTGGACTGATACTTTTCTGAAATTGAAAAAAAAAAAAGAATTACTGGGAAACAAAACTGAAAAAGACATGCAGAATACAAATTCTAATTTTTATTATTAGAGTCAACAGATACAAAGTTATCCTTTCCGATTGCCAAAGAAGTTTCTGAATGCTTATTCTCCGTCTTTGTACTTAATCTTGCTGCCGACCAGCAGGCTGGCATGGCCTGGTACAGTTTGAGAACCCTGGTCTGGGAAGAAAGTTATTAAGCAGATTAGTAAACAGGATATTTTAGGAGTATTTACATGATTTAAGAGTAAAAGTAGTCTTTCAGTTGGCATTTAAAATACATGTGGATCAATTTACAGATGACATCTTTTCAGTAAAGTTCCTTATTAGGAGGCCAGGATGTACAATAAATATACCAAGAACTGAGCTAATGTAGTTACTGTAAGCAATCTGTAAGTTTAACTCTACACTAGTAGCAATATTCGGAAAAACGGGTGCTTTTACTTCCTCTGTTGTTTCTGAGAACCACTGGATGTCCTTTTGCTCATTTAATTTATATTGGTATGTTTTCTCTGTAATTTTTGGCTTGCCTTTGAATTGATTTTTATAGTTTTGTGCATAATTTTAGGTATGTTTCTTAAGGAGGAAGTACCCTAAGCAAACTTAAAAAAAATTCTCCAAGAGTTATATATGCTGATACAGAGATCATGTAATAATTTAATTGTTCATATTTCAGATTTGGTTTTTGTCGCTAGCTGCCAGTGTCTTTTACTTTCTGTTTTGAGCTCTTTTGACATTTGCTGATACTGTCTTTGCTCTGAAATGATTTGCTAAGGTCCCTTAGCCTGGCTTCTTTTTCCCTGCCTCTAGAGCCCAGCCCGGGAGCAGCTTCTGTCAGTCGGCCTGTTCCTGTCCTGTTGCTTTCGGCAGGCAGAGGCGGCTTTCTCTGGCCCCTGTAGCGCCCTCGTACACCTGCTGGGCATAGCCTTCAGCCGACCTCAGCACTTCCTCCCTTCTCCACTGGCCCATTTTCCCCTGCTGCAAAGTCAGGACTTCCCTGTGTTATGTATCGTACTTTATATTACATTTTTCAAGCTTCTTTCATGTACATATTCTCTTATTTCATCCTCCAGACAATCCCATGAGGTTGGTAGGACAGAGATTCTCATCTCCGTTTTAACTGAGGTGAGGCTGGGAGAGTGTCTGCATGGCATGTATCCTCATTCCTCTGCCCTGGGCTCTCAGAGTGCATGTTCCACTCGGGTCCAGACTTCCAAATGTTTGGGTTTGGAGTTTGCTCAAACAAAGATGCCTGTAATTTTGAGGTCCTCTTTTTCTACTCTACTTTGTTATTTGGAAAGCGAAACATTAGAATCCTCAGCACAATGTCACAGGCCTCTTTGAAAGAAAGAAATCTTCAGAACCTAACTCAGGGGTTGGTCAGCTCTTGTGGCCCCAGTGGTCGTGTCCGAGGACGCGCTTAGGAACCTGGTTGTCCGCACCTGTGACTTTCCACTAAGGCTGGAGGGTGGCGTCCTTAATTTCCACATCAGCCCGGCGCATTAGATCGCATAGAACATTTCTCATGAAGAAAAAAGTTCCGCTTTAGGGATTTACGAGGAGGCATACTGAAAAATCACTTTTTGGCCCAAGTCGGAGGTCATTTGCTTCTGACTTTGGGGTATGTGGGTGTGTGTTCTCCCCATCCTGGTTTCTACATCCAGCCACTTACTTAGGTAGGTATGGTGGGTGACCTTGGCTGAGTTATTTAACTTCCCTAAACTTGTTTTCTCATCTGTAAAATGGGGGAATGTTCTCTACTTTGAAGGATCATTGTAAGGTTTAAAGATGATGCATGTCGCGCACTCTGAGTGTGGACTCAGTAAGTGAAAGGTACCTGAATGCTGGTGCAGAAGAGGGACTGGGGCCCAGTAAGAAGGCACCTGCTTATAATTGGCTGCAGCAGTGGTTCTCAAATCTGAGTGGGCATCGAATCCCCTGGAAGGCTTGCTAGGCCCACCTCTGTAGTTTCGGATTCTTTTGGTCTGGGGTGGGGCTTGAGAATTTGCATTTCTGAGTTTCCAAGGTGATGCTGCTGCCGCCACCGCTGGTCTGGGGACCACACTTTGAGAACCCCTGGGCTACAGGTAACTCACCAATGAGCATTTAGTTGCTATAGATCTATTTGCAAGCTGAGTTTTTATGTGGTTAGAGGAACTCTGTTAGAAATTGCTTGGAATGAATGCATTGTGCAAATACTGAATTTAGTACTTCAAGGATTTTTCCTCCTGAAGTCCAGGAGTTTTTGTTAAAGATATTTGAAGAATAAGATGTGGAAGTAATAGTTATGAACATATTATGAATAGTCTAACAATATCAAATTGGCTAATGTATATGAAAGTGCTTTTACAAGATATACCTTTGTTTTTAAGATTGAACATCATATTGGAGTATAAAATAGTGTAACTATTAGATTTCTCATCTCAATGTGCTGTTTACCGTATGTATTTTTCTCTTTCTCCTCCAGGCTGCTGACTTGAGTAAACCAATAGATAAAAGGATATACAAAGGAACACAGCCTACTTGTCATGACTTCAACCACCTAACAGCCACAGCAGAAAGTGTCTCTCTCCTAGTGGGCTTTTCCGCAGGCCAAGTCCAGCTTATAGATCCAATCAAAAAAGAAACTAGCAAACTATTTAATGAGGAAGTAAGTAGCACCCTGTCTTAGCTGTTAAGAATCCCTTTAAGAATTTATACGTTCTTACCAAGGGCTGTGGGCCTTATTTTACACGTCGAGCTAAGCCCATTTTTCATTCTCTCAACTGTCCTACCTAGTCTTACCCGGTTAAATGTGGTGAATTAACTTGTTGACTTATACCTGTTCTTCCTTGGGGTAACTGTTCTGTGCATTTTTTTATGGCGCATGCTCAGGTGTCTATAGCAGGTGCTTTAAAACTCTTTTATAATGGAGACAGGGATGAAACTGTCACTTGATATTTATAATTTAAATAAGAAGATACAGAATTTTAGACCTTGTTCACATCACCAGAAAATTTCATGCAGATCAAAGAACTTGATAATAATCCCTTAGGCCACTTAAATGGTAGCTCAGGCTTTTGTGTCTGTATTTGACAGGTATTTGGCTAAGGGGTAGTTTTCTTTCTCTTGGAAATATTTGCTATAAAATCACCTTTGACATATTTGAAATCCTGGCAATTAAAATTGGATCACATGACATAGTTTTTGCTAGTGATAAGCATGTGCTGGGTTTCTGGCATCTCCAGTTTTGTTCTGAAAGGAGCCTGAGTATGTGAGCTGTGTGTTCAGGAACATGTCAGAACTGTTAAATGTGACCCGTAGAAGTCGCCGGAGAGGTAGTGTGGTAAAGCTGTCACGGGGGCTTTTCGGCCCCCAGAGTTGCCATGGCAGATTCGCTGTACTCTCTCCTCTGTTTCAGGGTGGCTTTCCCAGCAAACAGAAAAGATGCGGTGGGCTTGCTGACTTAGAAGCCCTGGGTCCCAGTGTCAGCTGGTGACCCCGGCCCAACATGACAAGGGTCAGGTCATGTGGGATCCCTCTCTCAGGAAGGGCAGGTGGTGGTGTGCTGTTGTCTGGTTTTGATGTCATGAACTTGGAACAGAAGTGCATTATAGGTTCTGGTTCATAAGAAATAATTTTGTTTGGGCAAGAATATTCAAGTTCACAAATTGCAGTTAAAATTCGGATTCTTTAACAGTGCGTGGCCCGTGCTGACTACACAACCGGTCCCCATCCACGGTGCTTCTGTCTGGCATTGCCAGTGGATTTGGTGAGATCTCTTGAACCACGCCATCTCCTCTTCTAGTTGCATCTGGCTTGACCAGAAACAGAACTTGCCATGTGGATTGGCAAAACTCTAGAAGAAAAGTATTTATCCCAGTTTCTGTTAAAAATAAGTCTGAAGCAGAAAACTGTTTTATTTACCTAAGTCTTTTACTAATAATATCTGGGGAAGGGATTACCCAGTAGCTGAATGAATTTTTTTTTTCTCCTGGTGGCGGTTGTGGGGGAGTAACCGTTCTTCTCTGCACTGTCACCGGAAACTGAATTTGGAGTCCTTGTGGGGTTTTGTTTGTACGCAGGTAGGGGGCGTGTTATTGAGGGGGAAGGGCTGCTGGTAAACGAGATCGGGAGGCTGCTCCGGCTGAGGATGGCACACAATGCCGCTCGGAGAACAAGAGGGGCTTGTGTGTCATCACGGGGGAGGCAGGAGTCTCGGGGCCCCGAGAGCACTTGGACGCATCAGCCAGATCCATGCCTTGCCCCGGACAGCAACGGGGATTGCAGGCTAGGAGGCAGCTCGTCACTCAGTGATTTCAGCACGACTTGTCTCCTACTCGTCTTGTAGTTTATTTGAAAAATGGCTGTTCACCCTGTAGGACTCTGCAGGGTTAAATGCCAGCTGAGGCTGAAATCGATTGCCATGGCTGTGTGGCTGCCATGTTCATCAGGTTTTGGTCAGGATGTCTAAGAGCAAGGGTCATCAGAGGTCTGTTTCTGTGAGCGTGCCTGAATGGTGATTGAAGCCGTCATCACGCCATGCTTTGCCTTGGTATGAGAGTTAGAGGTTTCAGACTGTTTTATAAATTTGTCCCCTGCATTGTTGGTCAGGCTGCTTTTTTCATCTTACAGAGAGGAAATAGTCAAAGAGAAGGTAAGTGAGTTGTCCAGGCAGGTAGTAAGCTGACGACAGAGGTGGAAATTACTTCCACAAGGGCTCCCTGGTCACAGACTATAAGCCCCACCATGTGTGGTCGCCGGATGGCTGGGCCCTTGTGTACACCCTCAGGAGCTCACAGTTCAGTAAGGTGGACAGGTGGGGCACTGGGGCATGTTATCAGAGTGTTAGGAACAAAGTTCCAGGGGATATGTGTTCACCGTATTCTTCAGCATGTATCCAATATCATAAAGCAGAAGTTAAGTTCGGTGGAGGAAGTCTGAGATTTCCAGAAGGTGACACTTTAATCTGGGTCTTGAAAGATGCACAGGAGGTTGGGGAAGTGTGAGAGAGGCTCTCAGAGCTGGAGAAAACTGCTTGGTGTGCAGAGGAGCGTTGGGTGGCCATGCGTGACCAAGTCAGCGTGCAGGCCTCAGAGACGCAGGGGTTGGAGCCGACGGATACATTGGAACCAGACTGTAGATGCCTTGACATACTAAGAAATTTGGATCTGATGCTGGAGGCTGTAAGGGCAGTTTGGGGCTTTTAATCAAGGGGGTGAGTGTGTTAAGCATGTCCTTTAGAACGCTTGTCAGCACTGTGGAAGGTGGATTGGAATGAAGAGAGAGTGGCAAGGGTGGCAAGACCAGTGAGGAGGCTGGTATCTGCTCGCGTGAGAGCTGACGGCTGGGACGAGAGCAGTGGCCATGTCTCATCCAGGCGACAGACCTTGGTTTGCCTACTGTGTGCCCACTCGGGCCTGCTCTGAGTCACCCTGAGAGAGAGGGAGAGACGTGTCAAAAGTAGCACCCCTCACGCACGCTTAGGGCAGATGCTGACGTGTGGCGTATGAGGAGGCAGAGGCCCGGGGAGTCAGGGAGAGGAACGGGTGGCGGAGAGCTTCTCTTGAAGGAGGTGTCGTGCTCTAGGCAGGGCCTCCCACGCGGAGGCGGCCGGCCAGGTCCAGCCCAAGGCGGAGCATTTCCCAGAAGGGGGAGCAGGCGAAGGCCTGCAGTGGGAAAGCAGCCGGGGCCGGGAGAGTGGAGGGGCGGCCGTGTCCCCAGGGAGGGTGGCGTGAAGGAGGCCGTGAGACCGGAGCGCCGTGCCATCAGGTTGGTGTCTGAAAATCCCCATGGCTGCCGCTTGCAGTTTGGTGGGTTTCTGGCTGTCCCTCCCGCACTGGGGAGGACTGGGGAAGGAGCAGGCTTGGAGTGGAGGGGAAGATCCAAGTTCCGTTCTGTACTTGACCAAGCTCCAGAGGCCGGTAGGAGTCCAAAACCAGGGGTGAAAATCCGGGAGTTTGGCGTGTAAATACTCATCCCATCCGAGATGAGATGAAAGGTCTGTGGTGCTGACTGTCCTCCAAGGCTCTGGCCGGCCCGTCATGTGGCCTCCAAAGGGGCACTCACAACAGTCCGTTTATTCCCTGTAACTTAGAGACTCAGCTCCGTGGCTCAGAACGCAGAGCCTTGAGCCTTGAGCCTTGAGCCTTGAGCCTTGAGCCTGACCGCCTCCCTGCCTTTCCCCTCCCCCCCCCAAAGTGGGTGAGAACATCACCCACCGGAAAGAGGTGAGGAGAGTTGTTGAGCACAGGGCTGGGAGAGTGAGCCCTTGGGGGATGCTCAGCAGAGTTTGCAGGTTGAGGGGAAGCCCCCGGAGCACCTCCCACCTGGGGGTGCAAGGAAGGGCTTCTTGGAAGGGGAGATCCCAGCAGTTTTGAAGGAGAAGCCAGTAAGTTTCCAGGACAGCCCAGGCAGAAAATGAATGTGTGTAGAGCAGAGGACGGAGAACAGCTTATCACATAGGTCCCGTGTGTGTCTCACTCACCGGGCGCTTCTCTCAGCTGCCCGTTGCACGTGTGTGTACGTGTGCACACGCCCCGTGCTGATTCTTCCACCTTTGCCTCCCTTCTCCACGTTCCTGGCCCATGGAAATACAGCAGATGTTTGCATGGGCAGATGGATGGATGGAATGGAATTTTAGAGTCTAGAAATCCACCTGACATTAAAGATAGATGAAAATTTCTATCTGGGAGTCAAGTGTATCTTAAAAGGTGATTTTTTCCCTCCATTAACTAAAAAATTAAAAAAAATTTTTTTCTTAGTGATTGTTTATAGAAGGACAAAGAAGATGGAAAAACACCGTCTATAAGTCCCAGTGCTCCCTGTTAACTTTATTGTTTTTGTAGTTTTTACTTTTTCAGTGAGGTGAGACTAGGAGATTCACACCTTCCTTCAGAGGTCCCCTGACCTCCACCTCCCAGTCTGGCCACTGGAGTTAGAGGCGAGCCCCGCTCCCGTCACGCCCCCCTGGCCGGGTGTCCCTGTCACACTACAGAGCCTGGCTGTTGTACCCACTCAGTCCAGAAGGAAGGAAGTGCGTGGTCCTCTCCAGCCTCCCTGGGGGAGTGACGCCTGCAGGTCCCCCAAGTCTCTGCTCTCTGCAGTCTCTCTCACTGGGCCCTCAGTGTCTCTGTAGCATTCTGTATGTAGTGCTCATGGAGCGTGCCTTCACTCTGCAAGCTCCCTGGAAAGGAGAGGCCCCCATCCGGTCAGCATTCAGCCTCGTGTGAAGGACCCCGAAGGGCTGAGGAGCTCACTCTTTACTACTAGTGGTTATGGTGTACTGGGGAGGGGCAATTATAAAGGGACAATTTGCAGATGATGATGAACTCAGACTTGTTTGTCTTTGTAGAAATTGTCATTATTTCAGGGTTGTATCCATAGAATGGTAACTTCAGAGGATTTTCAAGTGTGTTTTGATTGTTGGGTAAGATGTAAAATCCAAGAAGTACTTATCACCGTGGCTTCTTTCATTACTGACATGTAATGAGACCCTCTGTCCTTGACTTTGTTCCCCATCATGGGCTACAAGGCCAGGGCCATCACACTGGGTGGGTCCGCGTCTCCTCTTATCCAACTGAAGGGCCCACGGGAGGCAAGGCCGCCCTTTGCCTGCCCGAGCTGCGTCTTCTCTCTCCTTCCTGGCACCCAGTGCCCCCAGGGGCGGGGAGGGCCAGGCCCAGCTTTGCAGTCTTCTGTCCAGTTCTGGGACAAAACAGTGGTTATGGGCATTTTGTTAGTTTTGTTTTGTTGTTCCTTTTTTTAATCAAAGGAAGGAAAGGAGCACATAATGCTCTACTCCTTAAAGTTTTAGCATTGATAAAATGACATTTGATCCTTCTTTCTGTGGCTTTGAAATACCCTCTCCTCGCACTTCCTGAGGGAAGCAGCTCTCTTTACATGTGTTTACATAAGCGAAGCCCTTAGTCGCCAGTTTTGCTTGTGGCTACATTATAGCTCCCCTCCCACCCACCCCACCCCCCACCCCACCCCCCCCCCCTTTCCCCCCCTAGCTGCTGTGGTTTTTGAATGGTTTGCTTCAGTATTTTTGTTACAAATTAATATCTGCATTATAAAATGCATACCCTCTGCCCCCTAATTTTTTCCTGCTTGTCATGTTGATAGTAGTAGAAAAAAAATAGACAACTAAGGGCACCTGGGTGGCTCAGTTGGTTAAGTGTCCGATTCTTCGTTTTGGCTCAGGTCGTGATCTCAAGGTTGTGAGATTGAGCCCCGCATTGGGCTCTGCGCTCAGTGCAGAGTCTGCTTGAGTTTCTCTCTCCCTGTCACTCTGTCCTTCCCCCCAAAAAACATAAAAAATAAAAAGACAACTAAGTGATTTAGAAAGCTTCGTCTTAGCAGTGACGCTTTAACATGGTTATAGATTTATTTTTATTTTTGCTTTTTTTTTTTTTTTTTAAGATTTTATTTATTTGCGAGAGAGAGAATGAGACACAGAGAGCATGAGAGGGAGGAGGGTCAGAGGGAGAAGCAGACTCCCTGCCGAGCAGGGAGCCCGAGGTGGGACTCGATCCCGGGACTCCAGGATCATGACCTGAGCCGAAGGCAGTCACTTAACCAACTGAGCCACCCAGGTCCCCCTATTTTTGCTTCCTTTTAACTAGTTTATTATAGTTAGAAAATCTTGTCTCTTAATGCCATTAGGGATGGTAGTCTTAGTGTTTGAATTTTACTGGATCTGTATCAGCAGAGGGACATTTTCTTCGGAATTGGGGTGGGGATTGTGCAGGGCTGCCGGTTAATATTAGCGAGAGGCTAGTGAGAGGCGTGGGTGTGGGAACCCACTTCCGTGACATGCAGAGATGGCATATCCGTCTCCAGCTTTTGTGTTTGGTTTTTATAAAAGTGATTATAGAAATTGGCTCCGAGCATTTTGGAATTTGAGTCTTTAATGGAAGCCCAATGGCGAGCAAGGTGACCTCGTAGAGACTCTCTTAACTGCTGAACCTCCCCAGCCGCCTCCCTGCCCTTTTCCCCCTCCCTGAGCACCTGCCCTGCTCCATCCCACCTCTGCTGGTTTCCTGGAAGTGGGGTTCACGCTCTCCTCCACTCCTTTGCCTCCTCTACCAGTCAGTGTCCCCTGGACGTGTCCTCTGCAGCCCGGGAGCAGGGGGCTCTCCTCCCCTGGATCCCCAGCCGCCCCTCCCCTTGGTCCCTCAGACTTGCTTCCTGCGCTCCCCTAAGGAGGCCTCCCTGCTCCTGCTCTGCCTGCCTCGGCCCTGCTGGGGTCACTGCCCCCGTCTAACCCTCAACCTCAAAGACTCCATCATAGGACATGGAGGGCAGTTGTGATGCCGCAGAGCTCCTGGTCCACGGTGGTCACTCAGCATCAGCTCCTTCCTCTCCTCATGGGACTTCGGGGTCGTTTCCTTGGATGTTCCTTCTGCCTGCCTGAATTTTGTCCTGCTCCCTGTGAGTGGAGGTCACCCTGTCCTCTTCTTCCACACTGCACCTTCCTTGGGGATCTTAGGTCACAGATCTGGCTCTCAGCTGTTCTCAGCTGGTGTCCTCGTCCCCCCTGCCTGCTAGATGAGGACACTTAGGTTTCTCCCCAGCATAATCCCACCCCAGCCTTCTCTGTGTGGCAGTCGCTCAAGCTCCAGGCCCAGGAGAATTCACAGGCCCCTTCCCCACCCCCACCTCCCCCTCAGCCTGAACCATCGTTAACAGCCCATCTTGCCATGCTGCCACCGGGCACTGTCCAGACCTTTTTGTCCACACACAGCTGTCACAGCCTCCTAACTGTTTCCTCCCCACCTGCCTCCCACCTCCCATCTTCCATTCTGTACCTTCTGCCAGGGGGGATTCCTCGATAGTCTGTCACTTCCCCTTCCAAAGCCTTCCCTCCCTCCCTGTCTGCAGCTGCACCGCCGGTAGAAATGCAGTGTGAGCCACATATGCAATCTTACATTTTCTAACAGGACATTAAATAAGCAAAAAATGGGTGAAATTAAGATTTTGTTTTCTCTATATACCCCAAATATTATCTCAACATATATGTAATACGAAATTATGAATGAGATTGTTTCCATAATTTTTCACGTCTTCAGAATCTGGTGTATTACACACACAGCACATCTCACTTTAGGCACATTTCAAGCACTCAGGGCTGTGGGATTGGTGGCCCAGGGCTTCAAGGTCATGGTCCAAAGCCCCTTAGCCAGAGACTTGGCTGTCCTGAGCCCCAGCTCACAATTCCAGACCTAATTCCCTGTCTCTGCTTAGGTGCTCCAGCCAAAACAGGTGCTGCATGGGTCCCCACACCCACCTGGACTGCTCTGTCCTGAGCCACTCCCAGCACAGTCCTTCCCACCCTCCGCTTCTCTCAGCACCACCACCCCCCCCAGGTCTGCACAGGAGCTCCTCAGAGACCAGGCTTCTGCTGATGCTGTTCTGTCACCGTGCGTCCAGATCACGGACCCACTGGTACTAGAGAATTCAAGCTTAACAGGGTCATCCTGTTACTAAACATGGGGCACTAAGATTCTTTACCTTTTTTACTAGATACTTTCAGCAACAGAAATACAGCTTTATGGTGAGAAACTGGCTTCGTTCTTTATTGAATACAATGTTTACAGGTATTTGTTTCTTAATCAGAAAGATGGGAGTGAAATGCTTTCTTTTCTCTTCCTATTTTGTTAAATCCAAACCAAATGATAACCAGAGCTGTTTAAATTCAGTGAATCTCTACTAGATAGCCCTAGAGTTGTGCCTCCTGCCCAGGCTTAGCGTCGGAGGCAGGCTCATGTCCTGTCCTGAGAACCCATGTGAGTGGCCCTGGCCTTGGATGGTGTCTGTTGGCGCAGGAAGTAGCAGCCCCGCCTTGCCCAGTCCGTTCGCCTGCTCTGGCTCCCTTCTTCTCTGGGATGCCCAGTGCTGGCTCTGCTCCCGCCTCAGCACCTCGTCGCCACAGTTCCTTCCGTGAGGATGCTCTTCCCCACGTGCTCTTGGCCTACCTGCTGAGGCTGTCAGCCTGCTCATCTAGCCCTTGCCGCCCGCACAGTCTCGCTAGGCTCTCCCGCCTGAGATCGGAAGGCGCTCCAGCCTCCTCCCCGTCAGCACTGTGCCTTCTCCCCTGGTTTGTTTTTTTCCACAGCTCTCGTCACCCTCAGATCTTGCAGATCTCACTGTCTTCTCCTCCCACTTGGACGTGAATGCCTGTCTGTTGTAATCAGTGCTGTATCAGCGCCTGGCATTAATGCATTCGAGAAAGAATGGAGGAATGATGAACGAGCGAGCGGGTGGGTGAGCGGGTGAGTGAGTGGGGCTGTAGGCCAGTTTCCTGGCCTCTCTGAGCCTCTGTTTCCTGGTGGTAATACGGTGATTATATCTACCTTCCTAGGGGGAAGCGGGTGTCTTACAGTGCTGATGAGAATACAGTGTTCTGTCCTCCGTGGGAGGTAATTTGGCAATATCTATAAAAATCAAAATGTAGAGGGCGCCTGGGTGGCTCAGTCGTTAAGCGTCTGCCTTCGGCTCAGGTCACGATCCCGGGGTCCTGGGATCGAGTCCCGCATCGGGCTCCCTGCTCAGCGGGAAGCCTGCTTCTCCCTCTCCCACTCCCCCTGCTTGTGTTCCTGTTCTCGCTGTCTCTCTCTGTCATATAAATAAATAAAATCTTTAAAAAAAAAAAAAAAAAAAATCAAAATGTAGATACCTTTTGCCCCAGCTGTGTTACTGGGAATTCATCCTGCGGTGGACTCATACACGGGGAAACGGCCGTGTGCGCCACGGAAATGTCCAGCGGTGGGGACTTTTAAAACAAACGACCGTGTTTCCATCCATGTGAGTGAATGCTCTGCAGCTTTAGGAAAGAACAGGGAAGAGGTCTCGGTACCCGTGCAGACAGCCATATGGATGCGTGTCTGAGTGAGAAAGCAGCAGGGCACACGGTGCCTCGTGTGCTCTGTGGTGTGAAGAAAGGGGGTGGATGGATTTGTCTCCACGTTTGCCTTGTCCGTGAACGGAGACGCTCTGGAGAGAAATAGGAACCTTCATGCCGGTGACTCTGGGGACAGGTGATCTGGAACGGAGGAAAGGGATGCGAGGGAGCTCTCTACTGCGCGCTTTTATGTGAATGACGAATAGATTGTCTACTCAGACAAACCAAAGCTGGCCTTGCGGGGTCCTTTTGAGGTTAAAGAGCACGTGTGCAGAGCCCCTTGCAGTGCCCAGCACGCAGAGTGGAGCCTCCGATGGGAGGTCAGCACTGTTGTCCCATTGTACATGCCACATGCCCCAGCCCTGGGGGAGCCCCAGGTAGCGCCACTCGAGGTGGATGCTGGCCACGCCGGAGTGCACGACCTGCCAGGGAGAGCCCCCTCCGCGTCCAGGCCTGTCCCGGCGCCTTGCTGCCTGGGGTTTGCGGCTGCCCGCTCTGCTGTCCCCGATTCCCAGGTACCCGGCCGGGGGCTCAGAAGGGGAGGCTCAGGTGTTTGTCCATAAGTTGCATCCACATATCTGCTTATAGTCGTCTCCATGCACCTGTTTAATAGGGAATGAAGTCGCTAAGTGTGTTTTGTTATCCCAGTGACACTTATGGTCACAGCAGTGCTGTCATTCTTTGTCTTCACGCCTCACAGTTGCGGAACAATACTGTTTACTTGGCAGTATTACAATTTCGGAGTCTAATGGAATTATTTTTGTGTATCTCTTTAAGCCAAAAATAAAATTTTCTCCTAAGCATAGTGCTGGAAGTTTTGATGTCCATCCTTAAAAATCTCCACACAGGAGGGCGCGGCAGGGGTGTTCTGTTGGCAGGACTGCGGTCTGGGTGGTTGCGGTGATGTGTGAGGGGCAGGAGCCGAGAGCCACGGTGCTGGCTGCTGGTGCGGGTGAGCCGTGGGGGCCCAGGGCCGGCTGGGCAGGCTGGGCAGCCTGGGCCCGGTGGGGACAGCACGGTCTGACGCATGGAGCCAGGCGCCCCCGGGATGAAGGCCTCACGGAACCTGCCAGAGCGGGTGCTGGGCTTTTAGGAGGGGAAGGAGGCTGGGGATGAAAACGTCGTCTATGTCCCCAAGGCCAGCTCGCGGGTGTCTGTTGCCTTCAGGGCTGGCGGTGCCCTGGGCTGTGTCACCTGCTGAGCAGCCTCTACCCGCCCGGGCCCTGCTCTTCTGCAGCTTGCTCAGGCTGTCCGTCTCTTCTCTGAAAAAAACCGAGTGATTTCATGTTCTGTGCTTTTCGGTGAGGACGCAGGGCCCCCAGCACAGGTGTGCAAAGCTGACGGCAGGGCAGGGAGGTTCGTGTCGGTGCCCCGGGGCCCCGAGGCTCGGGCCAGGAGTCCCAGCCAGGGCGGGGAAGTGGTAGCGCGGAACTCACCCTGAGGCACCCGGTTCCTGGGCAGACGGCGGTGGAGAGGGTTTGGCAGGAGGAGTCTCTAAAAACTTGGGAGTCTTGGGAACTTCTGGTTGGCTTCTGGTGATACGCTTTGGGACCAGGCACCCCGGCGCAGGGCACCCGGGGGGAGCCGCCGTGCCGCTGAGCCCACGGCAAGCTCTGCACACGGGGATGCGCACGTGTTGTGCCTTTGGGTGGTTTTCACTTCGGCCTCTTGCTCTTCTGGTTTTAAAGGCAAGATTCCTGATCTGTGCCTGTGAAGGGAACAGCTGGTCAGTGGACCAGAAATTAGCGTGGCGTGGAGTGGCAGTGATTAGGCACATCCTCCCGAATTAATCGTCTGTTTATTTTTTTAAATACCATCTTGTTCCAAAGAAGATTTGGAGGAGTTGCATTTAAAGATGCCCACAGGACAGCGAATCTGAGTGAGGAAGTTTCAGTGAAGCCAGGGCTGAGGTAGAGCCCAGCAAGTGTGCTGCTGTCAGGGGCTGCACGCTGACTGCCCCCCACCCTGGAACAGCCTAGGGCAGAGGGGCAGGTGTAGACGGCACATGACTTACGTGACGATAAAATGCAGAGAAACCGGGGGGCATAGCTCTCCTGGCCGTGAGGACTGCGAGCCTTTCCTGGGGGTCTTTGTAGGGAGGATGCTGTGTGTAGGTGCCAGGAGTCACAGATTCAGATGCTCCTTGCGTAAGAGATGAAAGTTGCCCGAGGGTCTGGCCCTCTCACCAGTGTGTCCCAGAGCCTGGTACAGTGTCTGGCACGTAGTAGGCTCTCAACAGTGTGTGTTGAATGACTGACTCTCTCAGCGAAAGCCAGTGGCCTAACACCCAGTGCAGTTCTAGAAAGTAGTTCTCCAAGGAGCCCGAGTGCTCTTTGCTGGCTTGGCTGACCGCGGGGTAGAGCGTGCACGTGCCTGGATGGACTCTTCCGTTCTCACCGAGAAGCAGACAAGTTTCTTGCTGGAAAAGTAGACCTTCCAAGCTTCTCCATTGTGATAACTTGTTCTCCTTTGTCTTCACAGAGACTAATAGACAAGTCACGCGTAACCTGCGTCAGATGGGTTCCCGGTTCGGAAAGCCTTTTCCTAGTAGCCCACGCGAGTGGGAGCATGTACTTGTATAACGTGGAGCACACTTGCGGCACCACAGCCCCCCACTACCAGCTTCTGAAGCAGGGCGAGAGCTTTGCCGTACACACTTGTAAGAGCAAATCCACGAGGAACCCTCTCCTTAAGTGGACAGTGGGCGAGGGGGCCCTCAACGAGTTTGCTTTCTCCCCAGATGGCAAGTTCTTGGCCTGCGTGAGCCAGGATGGGTTTCTGCGGGTGTTCAACTTCGACTCGGTGGAGTTGCACGGCACGATGAAGAGCTACTTCGGAGGCTTGCTGTGCGTGTGCTGGAGCCCCGACGGCAAGTACATCGTGACGGGCGGCGAGGACGATCTGGTGACCGTCTGGGCTTTCGGAGACTGCCGAGTGATCGCTCGGGGCCACGGGCACAAATCCTGGGTCAGTGTTGTGGCGTTTGACCCCTATACCACTAGCGTGGAAGAGAGCGACCCCATGGAGTTCAGCGGCAGTGACGAGGACTTCCAGGACCTCCTTCATTTTGGCCGAGACCGGGCCAATAGTACCCAGTCCCGGCTGTCCAAACGGAACTCTGCCGAGAGCCGCCCCGTCAGTGTGACGTACCGGTTCGGCTCGGTGGGCCAGGACACACAGCTCTGCCTCTGGGACCTTACGGAAGACATCCTTTTCCCTCACCAGCCCCTCTCGAGAGCAAGGACACACACCAACGTCATGAACGCCACGAGCCCTCCTGCCGGCAGCACAGGGAACAGTGTCGCGACGCCCGGCAACTCCGCGCCCCCGCCCCTGCCCCGCTCCAACAGCCTCCCCCACTCCACCGTCTCCAGCGCCGGCAGCAAAAGCAGCGTGGCCGACGGCACCCTCGCTTCTGGGGTCAGCAAATTCGCGACGCTCTCCCTGCACGACCGGAAGGACAGGCACCACGAGAAAGACCACAAGCGAAACCACAGCATGGGACACATTTCTAGCAAGAGCAGCGACAAACTGAACCTGGTTACTAAAACCAAAACGGACCCAGCTAAAACCCTGGGGACGCCCCTGTGTCCTCGGATGGAAGACGTTCCCTTGTTAGAGCCGCTCATCTGTAAAAAGATAGCACATGAAAGACTGACTGTGTTAATTTTTCTCGAAGACTGTATAGTCACTGCTTGTCAGGAGGGATTTATTTGCACATGGGGAAGGCCTGGTAAAGTGGTAAGTTTTAACCCTTAATGCTGCACCAGATCTAGAACTTGAATAGGTAGTGATTTTTTTTCTTGCGGGAGGGTGGGGTGTACAATGAATGTGAATGGCACTTCTTACTCTTAATGTAAATCTAAATGCATCAGAGCCATAATTTTGGATACTGCATGCCATGTAATTCTGAATCATTTGATAATTCAACTTAGAACGTTTAAAAAAAATATATAATCAAACTAATTGCCAGCCAAGTCAGTCACCCTCCTGGGAGTATATAGAGTCCCAAGGTTAGCGCTCCTGTATTAGACTATTTCGACTTTAGGAAAATCATGACAGTGTGGGGAAACAATGACTTTAAAATGCTAAAATTAAAATTTCTGCTTTAACTGGAATATTTTTGCTTAACTACTCAATTAGAATGTTGTACACCTGATCAGAGTGTGTGTTCAGTATGGACGGCCATTAATTGTCATTTCTAGTCCAGTTTTTATCTTAATCATAAAATGTTTAGGAATCTATGAAATTTAACTTTAGGAACAAAGCATTCAGCAGGGTTGATTGATATTATTTTTACATTGTTCTGGCAATCCACAGAAAGAGAAGAGCCTTAATTTTTAAAACCCATTTTAGTCATTTTATGACAATTAAAATTGTTTAATAAACATCTTTTTTCAAAGAAGCAGTTTGTAGCACTTTGATTGAGATTCGGTGCACTGAATAAAATACCACCTTGCTCCGAGCCCGGCCAGCCCCCGGGAGCCGCGGGCCGAGGACGCCAGCCCAGGTGTCAGAAGTGCCTCTTGCCACTTAAGCCAAGACCTTTTATGTTGGATATGCTTTGCTTATGTTTTTTTCCAACAAGGGAAAGGTTTTGGTTCCTTTTGCGGTTTTCTGTGGGTTTTTTGTTTTTGTTGATGTTTTTGGTCAAACAAGCACGACTGTAGGCCCGGGACAGAGTCTTCGGCCTTGTTTTGTAAAGACTGACAGACATCCCCCACCCACAGGTTCAGAGCGCTCCTGAGGTTGCCCTGGTTTGGGTTTTGTTTTCCCGCCCAGAGGGGAGGCACAGGTGCAGGTCGCCCCCTCTTACTACTGGGTGGCCGTTGTGATCCCGCCCACTCGGGCTCCGTCCTCACCGGCCTCCGGCTGGACTGCCTCACCCCTGGCCCTGGTGAGCGGCCGAGTGAGCCCCCTCTGGCTGGACGCCCAGCTGCGTCCACGGGGGCCGGCGCGGTTCTCATGCCTGTGGTCCTTATCAGCTATGTGACGAGTTTCAAATTCCAGTTTCATGTGGGAGGAGATGGTTCTCTGACCTACATATTTTATGTCAAGATGATGGTTATCTTATTTGTTAACTTATTTTGGTCATTTTGGTTTGTTTTCTGTTTTGCACACCTTTGTCATTAAACGTAGAGATGCTGATCGTTTACACTCGTTTGAGTAGTGGATGCGAATCAGCAAAGTGGACACGAGACTTGTTTCTCTGCAGCGTGCAGCACTATGTGCTCAAACACAGCCCGCAGCCCTCCCGGAAGGCCGGACCCCGCTTCCCCGGGCCTGCTGCCCCTGCCCTCCCCCCAGCTCACTCTACCCACGCTGCTCCTTCCATGGGAGGGCTTTCTATTACTGATAGCAGTGTCTACCACGTGAGGAGCGTGCTGGCCTTCCAGGTGCCCCCCCCCCCCCGCCCGTTTATGCATGACGTCATGGTATGTGTTAATGTCCTGTTTACTCTTAAGATGTGGTCCTTTGTTCCTAAATGTTAAGTGACCTAAGGCAGCAAAGACAGCCATCCTTGTGGACTGTTTCAACTTTGGAGGCTAAATTGGGACGTCAGATGGAGAGAATCAGAACCAACACTCCAGGTGCAATTTTCTGTACCTACATAGTTTTAGAAATTTCAGTTCAAATGCTTCTGAGGCATTGAGTATGCAGTTTCAAAATTCAGGACTTAGAATTTGGCCTAGGCAGTGGCCGATCCCAGGTAAGTAGCCTTCATGGGAAGCTTCTGGTGACCTTCTGGTTCTGAGTGCATTGCTCGCTGCATTGCCCGCAGAGAAGCTGTGGTGTGCGCGCTTTCTGACCCCGGGCACCCTCTGGTGCCCTCCGCTGCACGCGCTGCGGTAAAGGAGGGGTGGCTTGGGGGCACTGGGGTGGGAGGAGTCGGGGGGTGGGAGAGGCAAGAGGAGATTATTGTTCCCCTAAAATCAAGCTCCGAAATGTGCTGACAGAAGCCTGTGGTGTCCCCTCCCCCACCCCAGTTTTAAAAACCATGGTCATGTCCCAGTTCGGGATTTGGGGCTTGGTCACAATCTTGTTCTTCCCGTTTCTGCTGGTGAGCATATCCTTAACATCTGCCCGTCCCCGCTCTGGGGCCCGTTGCTGGGTGGCAGGTGCCGGGGAGGGGCTGCGCAGTGGCCCTTCTGATGCCCGCCCCTTTGTTCACCAGCCAGCAGAGCACCTGTCCCGCAGTCGGGGGACAGAATGCAAGGTGTTCTCCGGAACCGGGACTAGAGCTGCCCGCCGCTTGAGGGCACTGGAGGGGCGGGCGGGCCCTCTCTCGGGCTGGCTTCCGACAGGGGCTCCTGCAGCCCTGGGGCGCTGGGAGGGGGGCCCCATGGGGTCCTGGTCTTGGGTGTGGAAGGCCCAGGGCCAGACAGCTTCCACGGCAGCCCTGAGGGCACATCTGGGGAGCACTCTTCTAGTGTCCTCACCAGGCTTTGAGCTTCCTCATTGAAACTGTTCCGAGTGTTCTCGCTTCAGCATTATCCTGAGCAAGAATATCTTTTCTAAACCAACCTCTGGAAGAAAACCTCTGGAAGGAGGCTGCTCCTGCGTGGACGGAAGCGCGGACGGAAGCTCAGGTGGCGCTGGAACCCAGCTCCCTCCTGGCCTGTGTGCGGGGACCTGGGCCCTCGGAGGGCACAGTCACACCGCCGCGGTCCTCCCCGCCGCCCTGCCTTGCTGTGACTTCGGGCCACCCCAGCCCTTCTCTGAGATTCTCCTCTTCCTCAGGGGCAGGGGGATTAAAATCCCTGAGAGATCTGGAGAAGGAAGCCTTTGGAAAACCCTGCTTTCTTTTAAAAGAAAATGTGTAAGAGGGAGTAGGCACACTCTTCAAAAATAATCCGTAACTTTGGGTTCTAAGTTCACTTAAAACAGTGGTAAAGAATCTTAGTTTTGTCTCTTGTGCTGATCGAACCTCCTAGAGCATTTTGGAAGTGTTCTGTGAGCCACTGCCTTGGGACTGAGGATAAATACCTAGGATAGGACAGGGGAGGAGTGGAAAACAGAAGTAAGCTGTCCCCACGATTACTGCCCCAGTCACTCAGAAGCCACAAGGAACAAAACGTCCTGGAACTGTACCAGTCTTTATGGACACGTGCACACGTCCCGGTGGGACTCAGGTGTCCTGCTTCAGTGTTTGGCCTAACACCCAAGTCCTAGCTGGCAAGTTCCCCCGTTCCACCCCAGTCACCCCACTTCCTGAGGTGCGTCTGGAATTTCTAAGACCCTGTCAAGTGTTGAGTTGGCGTGGAAATTGGTGAAGCTGCTTTATCAGACGTCTTCCCCTGCGTACAGGGCCCTCCTCACCTCCGGCCTCGGCAGGGAGGTGTTTGGGTTTTTTGTTGGGGAAGCTCAAGTGTGAGGGGAAAGGCCACTGGGTCAGGGAGGGCTGGAGAAGGAATCCTTTGGGAAACCCAGATGCCGCGTGCGTGTACCTGACTGTCCGAGGAAGACCTAGAAGCAGAGTCCGACTGGCTTTTCCGGGAGAGACGCACGGAGCACAGCATCCCTTCTGTGCCCGAGGGCTCAGCCGATGTCAACTGGCCGGTGACCCCTGACTGACTTCCCAGCGCTGCTGGGGGTGTCCACTATTGGGCTTTCCTTCCACGAGGGGACCCCTGCACGTGTGTTGTGGGCCTGATAAGTAACCGGGCGGTGTCAGCCATCCTGGGAACCCAGCAGGGCCCAGCGGCCAGGCCCTCCTTGTCCAGCACGCCTGTCATCTGTTCGGGTCACTGAGGGGCTCGGCTCCGTGACCCCAGGGATGGCCCGCGAGAGCAGACAGCAGTCCAGAGAGCGGAGTCTGGGGCTCACATTGAAAAGCACGAGTGTTCAGAGCCCAAGTTCAAAGCTGTGTGAAAACGCCCCTCCCCCATGGAGGGGACAGTCCCCCTGGTATTAACTCTGATTCGTTGCTGCACCTGTTACATGACTTCGTGTTGTGCTCACACTGCTGCCTCTCAGTTTCAAAGTGTAAAAGGAAAAATTTCCTGCATTTTTTTATCTCTGTAAACCTAAGTTTATTAAAGACCGCTATGTTAGGTGACCTTGTATAAAATTGTATGATTCTTTACCTTTAACGAAAGTCAAAAGTAAAGTATGTGTTTCCTTTTTTATATTTTCGTCCAATTTCTTGATGAATAAATTTGATAGAGCCTTCCTAACATGAAATGTTGATAAATTAAGTTCTTAACAACTGTTACAATAATTAGTGAAGCTTTAATATCAGTATTGTTAATTTATCACTTTTTAAGAAAATCATGTTTTGGTTTCACTGTTGGTTTTTGGCTGTTCTCTTGTCACTGTCGCAGCTCGAGACTCGCACACTCGCGGTGTGGGGGGGGGCCGTGTGTACGCGGACGTGAAATAAACACGAGCAAATGAACTATGCGTGTAGACAGTTTGCGGTAGTCAATTTGCCAGCTGGGCTTCACAAACGTCTCAACCGAAAAAGAAAACTTTTTTTTTTTTTTTTAAGATTTTATTTATTTGACAGAGAGAGACACAGTGAGAGAGAGAACACAAGCAGGGGGAGTGGGAGAGGGAGAAGCAGGCCCCCCGCGGAGCAGGGAGCCCGACGCGGGGCTCGATCCCAGGACCCCGGGATCATGACCCGAGCCGAAGGCAGACGCTTAACGACTGAGCCACGCAGGCGCCCCGAAAAAGAAAACTTCCGAATGCTGTAAAATCACGTCCTCTTCAGCCACCCGGCCAGCCACTGGGGGCGCGGGGACCCAGCGGGGAAGCCGGCAGGCCTCTGTAGCCCAGCTCTCTTCCTGGGGGTTTCCTGGCCTTCCTCCTCCCGGCCTTGCGCGGCGTGCTGGGCCGTGCTGGAAGCTTCGTCACCGCCTGGAGGTCCAGCGGTCCTGTCCGCTGCAGAAAGGGCAGTGAGGGAAGGCCCACTGAGGGTGGGAAGAGTTGGCCATTCACCCTGTCCTGCTGTTGAGTGTCCCCTCACTCTCCGCAGCACCCTGACGTCTGCGACCTTGAATGCCTCAAGGCCAGGACCCCAGCCTAGACCTGCAAGTTCCCCGGAGGCTGAGAGGCAGGACCGAGCCCTGGTCAGGCCCTGGTGCTCCTACTTGACGGGAGACCTTTGGGCCTGGAGCGAGGGGCTGGCGGGGCCCCAGCACCTTCCTGACCGGGCCGGCCTCCCGAGCCCCCGGGACGAGGTGTGTGCACTTGGCCTCTGACGCTAAGCTGCCGAAGCAGAAGAGACCGTCTCTGGCTCCGGCCTCACAGGGGCCTCCCCGGATCTGCCGCCGCAGGAGCAGGGGGTTTTCCTGAGCATGGAGTAGATTGTGAGCCCGCAACACTACCAGGTGGACGGCAAGTTTAAAAAGACACAACACCGTAATCTTTTAGAAATAGTTTGTGCCTTGAAAATATACTCTAGGTCCATCTCCGTGTGTGGCTGCCTTTGAAAGAAACACTTGCGTGTGGACCAGCGGCCCTGAAAGGGACGGAGCCTCTGGAGGCGCTCAGTCCCGTCCCCTCCTCCCGCGTTGGGTGGGACCTTCTGGAAGCGACTCCGGCCAGAGAGGCTTTAGGGAGACCCGAGAGGGTCCCGGGGGTGAGAGGCTGTGCTTTGCCTCCAGGCACCGTTCTCAGAGCTGCCCTTCTGTGCTGGTGCCGAGAAAGCCTTTTCCGCGGATGCCCGACCAGAGCATCATTTTCTCCGGGGGACTTCTCTCGCCGAGGCCAGGCTGAGGGGCCTCTCTGGGGAAATGTGTCGCCTTCGGTGTAACCGGTCAGGCAGGTGGAGGCTGACACAGGGACACAGTCCGCTGTCCTGCAGGAGCTGAGGCCCCAGGCCCAAAGTGAGCAGTGGGTCTGGGGCGGGTGGGGAGCCGAGGCCCTGCTCTGCCCACCTCCCACGCCTGGCTCGGATGCTCTGGGCCCCAGGCCCCCCGGCCCCCCAGGCGTTCTGTGTTGCTGCAGGCAGTGGTCTGGGTCACGCGAACCACGGTGAGGCCCTGGCGGCGGGGGGGGCGGGGGCGGGAAAGCGCTTCCACGGCTGGAAGCTCCCGGAGGAAGGTAGCCTGGTGACATCTCACCGTCTCCGGGCCATCTCTAAAGGGACATCACTCTACAAGTGATATTTGCCTCTTAGTCTCTGTGTGACCAAGAGCTGGAGTATTTCAGCACTTACTTTTCAAGATGAAATCTCTAGCAGGAAGAAAATGGCCACTCTGGTGAGAACAGAACAGCTTATTAAATACTAGATTCCGGAATCGTCCCTCGTCTGGGAATAGCTCCCCACCCCCACCCAGGGGCCTAATAGGCTATTAGGCGGATGCCCAGAGTCTCGGCTGGGTTGGTGTTTGGGCAGCTCTTCATCACCAGCTGTCCGGTGTCTGGTGGGCCACCAGCAGTCCCCACGCCGTTGAGGACAGACAAGTGGCCTCCGCGAGGTCGGCGGCGTGCAGGCCAGGCGGGCCCGACTCTCCATCCACCCGGGCCTGTTCTTTGCTCCTTCCTGCCCCTGAAGAGTCACCACGGAGGCCGCAAACGCAGGCCCGCCTCCGGAGCAGGCCGGGCCGTCCGCGGGGCTTCCTCGCGAGCACGGTCTCAGTCTTTGATGGGGGCCGGCGTGTGCTGCCCGTCTTTCTCTGTGCCCCGGTAACCTTTAAACGAAAGCACAGCTTATAGAAATAAGGTGACCTTGAGTTTTTGTTAGAACGGCCTCATTTCCCGCGATGCCTCCACGGTCCCATCACAGCAAAGCCCATTCCATCTCCAGGAAGGGAACAGGTGGGGTCGACGTCCCGCTCACCGTGCCCGGCCAGACGGGGCCCTCCTCCCCGCCGCTGACCCGCAAAGGCCTCACGGGCGGCTGGTGTCCGACGCTCCCTCACGCCCTCCTAGGAATGTCCCAGACCCTCACCTGCGCCCCAGAGGCAGTTGCACCCTGGGGTGCGTGCCCCCGCGGGGCCCCCTCTGCTTGGTGCCAGGGTGCTGGAGGCCCGCCAAGGACCTAGGACTTGTCTGTCCCTAGTCCCTTTGCTCTCCACCGAGCCCTTGGGCTTCCCCCCACGCCAGGCTGGCATCCCAGGCCCCTTCCCAGCTAGGTGCCCGAGGGGCGGCACCCCGGGTGTGGATCCCAGGTGCGCACTGCTGCACAGCGTCCGGAAGAAATTGTTCACCACGGGTGACATCAGAAGGGCTAACCCCATTATCCAGACGCTGCGGTTCCCTGGGCATCTGGCAGTTGAGGGTTTATGTGAGTGTGGACGGCAGAAGCTGAGAGGGAGGGTGGGTTTGAGGTGGCTGCTTGCTTAGGTGACCTTCGTGATCTCTTTTGAACCTGGGCCTCCCGCGGACAGTAGGACAGCAGGGGGGTTGTTCTTGGTGGGGCTGGAGGCTTCAGCCAATGGAAGCTGGAGGAGAGCGGGCCTCCCCCCAGAGCCCCCGAGGATGGGGTGGCATTTCAGTGTGCCCCCGTTGACCCTTCTGAGCCTCAGCACCTACCCTCTGCCCGCTGCCGGAGAGGGGCCAGGGCAGAATTGGAGAGGGTCTAAGGCAGGGAAGGGCTGGGTGGCCGCGGAGCGCTGGAACGGGGGCCTCCCCAAATGCAGATGCGCTACACAGCATTCCCAAGGCTTCATACAAAAAAATGACGTAAAATACGTCATTAGTAATTTGTATACTCATTACCTGTTGAAATGATAATATGGAGTATACTGGGTTAAGTATATTAGAACTAATTTCACCTTTTTTTTTTTTTTAAAGATTTTACCCATTTATTAGGGAGAGAGAAAGCACAAGCAGGGGGAGTGGCAGGCAGAGGGAGAAGCAGGCTCCTCGCTGAGCAGGGAGCCCGATGCGGGACTCGATCCCAGGACCCTGGGACCATGACCTGAGCCGAAGGCAGACGCTTAACTGACTGAGCCACCCAGGCGTCCCTCACCTTTTTTCTTAATTGTTAAATGTGCTCCTAGAATTTTAAATTTCACGTGTGACTTGCCTTGTCCTCGTGTTGGACAAGGCTGGTCTGGGGCGGGGGTGGGGGGGACCTTTCTCAGTGTGTCCTGAGTCTTTAAATAACCTTGGGCGCCTCTGGTCACCGTCCTCTGGACGCAGGGCTGGGGCTCTGTCCCCAGGCTGGATCACTGCGCGCTCCCCCTTTAGCGGGAGGAACAGAGTCCTCCTGTCATCTGGGAGAGAAAAGGGACCTCTTGGTGTTGTAGACTTGGCACTGTTCCTGGACATCCCGTAGCTCCTGGAAACCACTTGATTGCGGAGGCAGAACATTCTTGTGATAAAGGCTTCTTCACTCCGGACCGTCGCCACGGAAGCGGGGTCCGACCTTGGCGGCCTCGCTGCAGCTCGGTGGAGGCGGTGAGGAGGGACGGGTCCCCTCCAGCGGTGGGCTGCCGCTTCCCCGCAGGGAGGCAGGGGGCCCGGGGTCGGTCGGCAGCCGGTCCAGCCGTCTAGCTGCCTGGAGGCCGTGCGGCCCCCCATGGGTGCGCGTGGGAAGCACGGGGGGCGCTCCGCCGTGGACGCTGGCCCGGCTTGTGCTCCCGGATCCCCGGGGAAGGGCTCCTGTAGATTCCGAGCACGGCTCCGCGTGACGCTCCCTTCGCTCTCGGCTGCCTGCTCGTGTCTAGACGAACAGGTGTCAGTTGTGAGAAAGGAGGTAGGAGGCGTCGCGGTGGGACAGCGCGTCTCCCAGCCCCCGCCCCCGGGGCGCGCGGGGCTGAAGCACAGTGTCGCGCGGTCGCCGTCTGCATCCGCACAGGCCCGGGGTGTGCCAAGACAGCGGCGTCCGCTCCGAGTTCAAGGCCTGTCCCGTGGCAACAACGAACCAACTGAAGCGTTTTTTAGGACCGCTTAAGTTTGTGTTCACAGACCTGAAAATCTAGCTTCAGTGTCACACTCTTGTAGCCTTAAAATTCTTAATAAATGAGCGCCAAACTGTGATGAGACTGCGTCCCGGTGACTGCGGAGAAATGCAGACGCTCTTTGCTAAGTCCGGGGTAGCCGGTGGGCGGGGGGGGGGGCCCAGCTCAGGCCTCCCGCTCTCAGTGGGGGCCACCCCCATGGCACACACGCCACCTCCTGCACCGTCCCCAGATCCGACAGCCCAGGGCCCAGATCCTTGTCTTCCCGCTGAGCCCCATGCTCGATGCCGAAGCCTGAGGGGCGCCACCATCACACCCCAACCAGAGAAAGCGAGAGCACCCCGTCCCCCCCAGGAGGAAGACACCCTTAGGAAGCGCTAGCCCCCGTCTGTGGTGGCCGACCCGCTGAGGGGACGGGGCGTGAGGTCAGAGCCGGGGGCCCCGTCCCCTGGGGCCTCGCCGTGCTCCTGAGCGGCGGCGGCCTCTGGGGAAGGTGGCGACCGGGCTCACGATGTCCCAAGGAGCCCAGGCCAGCCCTGCCCACCGTCGGACGCTTCCGTGCGTCCTGATCAGCTAGGAATGTCACACGGCGGCGTGGGTAAGAAGTAGATGAAAAATGGAGGCTTTGTTCCAACACTGGCTAACGATCCGACAGAAATCTGTGGTCATGTGACCTCTGGCAAAGGAGGCGTGTGGCTTTCTTGGCTGCCCCGTGTTTTGCTGGATTAATGTAAACTGCTTTGTTTGCAGGGTTTATTGTCATCCCAAAACCAGGCCAGCTCTCCGGGCGGAACTGTAGTGTAGCGGCCCGCCCCTGCTCGAGAACCTTCGCCCCGACGACCCGGTCCCGAGGCAGCGACGGACGAGACAGGAGCGCGGACCCTCGCGGCGGCAGCCATCACCTGGAGTCGCGTGCGAGGAGCCGCGGGGCCCGCTCGGGAGGGCGCGCTCTGCCATTCACCCAAAGAGGCTGTTCCCGTTTTGAGGCTGCAGTAAAAAATAAGAAAGTGGATTTTCTTGCTTTTTACTCAGAAGTTCCGTGTAATTAAAATCTCATATATATCTGTATAATCTATACATATATATATAGTGTAAAATAAACTATTTCTTGGACAAGAAGTCCCCTTAAACTCAACTGTTACAAACAGTATTTCACTCTGTTTTTGCACTGATGTTTTTATACGTAGGTGGTCAGAGACAACCTGGAACGCACTCATGAAGAAAGTTGTTGCTTTCTGACTTAAATCTGTCATTCAGGAAGACGGATGCTGCAATCATAGATTTTTACAAATTGCACTTAAAATAGATTTTTAATGCTATTGGGGAATTACTTTAAATATGGGTCTCACAGACTCGCGGCCCTCCAGGGCGTTGAAGATGCTCTTTTTAATCTTACATTTATTTTAATACTGTTGTTTCCAAAGCAGTCAGCTCTGTATTATATGTATAAAATGATGTGATTGTGCTACTGGGGGACATGGTTACTTCACCAGTAATTTCCATCTTTTATGAGTGACATTTCTAATCATGAAAAAAATATTAATATTAAAACTATCTTGAATATACCATTGGTTTAGCTTCTGTTAAGTTGACTCAGTTTTTAATGTGACTTTTTGTTCAATTAAAGTTTGGTGTAAAATGATTCGTCCTTTTTCCACCCTGTTCCTGGAAGCCCGAACCAGGACGGGCGGCTCGAGCGGGGCTCATCTGGAGAGTTCTGTGGCTCTCCGGCCCCTCCTTCCGGCTCCCGGCTTTAAGTCGCTGTCGTCGCTGACAGCCCGTGACCACACGTGCGTCGCGGCGTCTGCGGAGGCCGGGGTGCTCTGCTGCTGCGGGGATCCTCGGGGATGGGTGTCGGGCCGAGACCAGCTCGGGAGCAGCTCCGAGCAGAAGGCTGTCACTTGAACTGTCGTCCGCAGCGGCCCCCCCGGGAGGCATTTTTATCTGGTGTGACTAAACCAAGAGGCGTCCGAAGCACAGCTCTCCAAGCGAGCACGTTAAATCGGGGCACGTCCCACGACTGAGGCAGGAAGCCGAGCGCACGCCCTCCGAGAGCCGCGCGGAGCCCCTGGGTCCCCGGGACAGGCGCCCTGGGGGAGGTGAACGCCAGGACATAGACGCCCTGTTGTCTCCAGCGAGAGGGTCAGAATTTATCAATCGTATACATTCACAATGACCCGCGTATTAAAACCGCACATTCCGGATGGTCTCTCGGTCATGGGCACCAAAGCGCTGGCTTCTAGGCGTGTCGGTGACACGGAAAACCCCGCCCACGCAGGCCCAGGGACACAGGGGCGGCCCACATGCTGGGGCAGGTCAGCAGAGGCCGCCTTTGAAAACGGAGTCCAGCGTTCGTCTCGTGACCCTCCGGGGCGGGCGGGCTCCTCCCTCTATGACGGGACAGGTGGAGGTCTGGTTGGCACGAGGACCGCGGTCACGAGCGTTCAAATTCGAGCTCAGGTTGGCCGGACGCCCCGCCGTGCTCCCCCCGCCTCCACATCTCTCAGGGCGGGCGGCCCTGGCTCGGCCCCGGCTCTGGAGCGAAGCTGTCGGGTGGGCCCCGACTCGCTGTCGACGCATCTGCACTGGGAACAAATCTACGGCTCTTGCAGCAAGTAGTCCAAGGCGGCTTCCGAAATCAGACCGCCTGTAACTGCCCCCCGCACCCCCCCGGGCGTGCAGCCCCCGGCAGGCCCCGGGCAGACGGCAGCCAGGCCACCCCGCGAAGCCGGGGAGGGCGCAGCACGACTTGCACGTGCTCTTACGCGCGGCCCCTAGCTCCCGTCCGTGTTTGGGGCTGGTGGAGGCGCGCTGCCCGGCCGGGTCTACGGGAAGCTGGGAGGCGGCGGGTGCTCCAGGGCGAGGCAGCGAGCTTGCTGGCTGCCACGCGGCGGCCGGGGGAATGCGGCAGGCCCGGGAGTGCCCTCTGCGCCGGGCGGGGGACGCAGGGAGCAGCAGTGCCCCGGTCACTTGGGTGGCGTCCCCGCTGCCGCTTCTGCTCCACAAGCAGGTTCACACGCTAAGGTGCTGTCAGAAGTGGGACCCTCAGACCAGCGCACCAGGCCACCCCTCTGCCCCGGGAGCAGCTTGCGCGCCCTCTCGGGCTGAGAGCAGGAGGCCCGGTGGGTGAGGAGCGGAGGCTGGGTCACCAGGCAGGTGCTCAGTGAACGCTGTGCAAGGAGCCGACCGGACAGGGTCAGGGCGGGGGGAGCAGGACTTCGACCCCACTTCCCTTCTGGAGCTTTGTCCCTCGGGAAGAGCCTCGCCTGCAGAGGCTCAACTAGCCTTCAAGTCTCCTTCACCACCTTTCCAGTCTGCAGTGAGCGGACACCCACCAGGGCTCTGGCAGCAGGCGGCGGCGGCCTCCCAGCTCAGGGCCTAGAGGCCGGACACAGCCGGAGCCATTCCAGCTGCCCGGGGACTGGCTCCCGCGCTGAGAGCGGGTGGGGGGCCGCAGGGAGGGCGAGCGTGGCCAGAGTACCCCCCTGCTCCTCCTGGAGGCTGGTGCACAGGGCTGGACCAGCTGTGCCCGCTGTGGGGCCTGGTGTGGCCGGGCTCCGGGCTCCGCGCTGACGGCTTCACAGCACTTGTATTCCAGAGACCAACGGGAAGCCAACAGCTTCATCGGGTGGACAGGTCACACCCCCCAAGGGCGTGGCCTGCCCCAAAGAGGCCCTCCACGGGGAGGAACAAGTCTGCAGGAGAACTTTAAAGATTTTCCCCTCAAATGTTATACACTTAAAGGGGTAACAGTTTTCCTAAATACACAAATGCTGGTCAGTCCTTAAATGTGTCCTTAGGGCCCGTCCTCGAGGACAGGAGCATGCCCCCCTGAGTCGCTGCCCCTCAGGGGCCTGGTTCTCCGGCAGCCTCCCCTGCCTGGGGTCAGAGTGTGGGCGCACTGGTCGTGCAGGGCCCTCTTCGATCCCAGAAGCCCGCTCCTGTCGCCTCTGGCCGCCGGTCTCCCTGGTCTTCCCCCTGCTGAGCCCCAGCACCACCTGGCTCTGGCCTCCTCTCTGCCTCAGCTCCCAGGGGACCCGGAACTCCCAGATCCTCCGCGGAGGCAGCGTGGCGCCCTGCTTGTCCCTCAGTGACCCCCTGCCACAACAGGGTGTTAAACGGGTTCAAAGGAAGCTCTTTCCAGCCGCTCCTCATGTGCACCCAGCTCTGAACATTCCCGAAGCCTTGTTTCTGGTCTTGAATCTGCCCCTCTTGGGCTCCTCGGCCCCCGTGTGGCCCACGCCCACGCTGTCTCGCACTCACCCGCACCCCGCCCCTGTAAATGCTGGCTCCCGCCTGCCCCTCCTGAGGCTGCTATATCCACCCCACAGCTGGGCCGACCTGGGACTCCTGGTTCTGCTTCACCGCCTGGCAGGTGGGTCAGAGGTGGTGGCCACTGGAGAGCATGTGGAAGAATGTCACAGATTTGTCTTAAAAGAGGGAACAAGATTTCCCTGATGCCAAGTGATGTTGGGAAACAAGAAGGGGCGCCTGGGTGGCTCAGTTGTTAAGCGTGTGCCTTCGGCTCAGGTCATGATCCCAGGGTCCTGGGATCGAGCCCCGCATCGGGCTCCCTGCTCGGTGGGAAGCCTGCTTCTCCCTCTGCCTGCAGTGCCCCCTGCTTGTGCTCGCTTTCTCTGTCTCTCTCTCTGTCAAATAAATAAAATCTTAAAAAAAAAGAGGGAACAAGAAGACAAAAACTAACCTGGGGAATTTTCTCTTTTTTTTCTTTCTTTTTTTTTTTTAAGATTTTATTTTTACTTATTTGTCAGAGAGAGAGACAGAACACAAGCAGGGGGAGAGGCAGGCAGAGGGAGAAGCAGGCTCCCTGCCGAGCAAGGAGCCCAATGTGGGACTCGATCCCAGGACCCTGGGATCATGACCTGAGCCGAAGGCAGCGGCTTAACCGACTGAGCCACCCAGGCGCCCCGTAATTTGCTTTTTCTTAACGTTGTAAGTTTGTGAAGGCGAGGAAAAGAAGGGGTCATTATGCTACATCCCAAGACAAAAACAGGCTCAGGAGGGTCTGGCGTCTGCCCAGGGGGCGGGCCAGCAGCAAAGCAAAGGCCGTCAGGAAGCCGCATCTCTATACACAGGCGAAGCTGGGCCTCCAGAGCTAAGGCGAGGTGGCTGGCGGCCGCGGGGAAGCCCGGCGCTCCGACGTGCCTCATGCTTGGCAGCCTCGTCCGGCTGCAGCTCCCTGGGGTGCCAAGGCCACGGAGCACCCTGGCCGAGCCTCTCTTTAGTCCTTACTGGCTTTTCACGGGCCACAAAATTAAGCTGTACCAAAGCCTTCCCAACAAAATAAATTCCCCAAATATGCTCACAAGACCTAAAATAAAGAAATGCACGTCAGGACACACGTTTAACTCAGAAAATACTAAAATATCGTACGGACAGCTTATTCTTTAATAAAACTCCGACAGATCTGTGAGCTGTGACGCACCACACAGTATGGGTGACGTACCGAAGAAGGCGCGGCGCGCAAAGCCCGCGGTGAAAC
The DNA here is from genome assembly GCF_002201575.2 of Neomonachus schauinslandi. Taxonomy (NCBI): domain Eukaryota; kingdom Metazoa; phylum Chordata; class Mammalia; order Carnivora; family Phocidae; genus Neomonachus; species Neomonachus schauinslandi. Next base: position 3,058,327 of record NC_058411.1, on the reverse strand, counting down.
CAAGCCTAAATAATACAGTATATAAATTCTGATTTCTGTTTTGATTCATATAAAAAATTACAAAATATGCTCTGCCCCAAATTCCTAGGTTACAAGAACAAAAGCCCAGAATGAGGTGGTTTTACAAACGTATTCGACGGGAACATACGGGACCTCTGCTCTCAGGATGCCAGGCGCTGCAGGCTAGGGGCTCCAGGCCAAGTGGGTGCTGGCTGGCCTGTGGGGCAGTGGTCTCGGGGGGGGCCAGGGCTCTGCGAGGGGGACATGCCAGGCCTCTCCCCAGAGCCCCCCATCCGAGGCTCGGCGGCAATCCGCGGGGCCCGGCCCTGCGCACCTGGTCTCATGCTCTCGGCAGGCGAGCCGGCATGGGCTGCTCAGTATCCTCCGCCCTTCCTCTCGATCGTGGGCAGGCGATACTGCTTCAGGCTGGGCTTACTGTCCTTCTGCGCATCCGTCTGTTAAAGAGAACAGCAGACGCTCAGCGGGGCCGGGCCGGGCCGAGAGCCGTGGGCTATGGGGAGCTAGCGCGACGGGCTACCTTCTGGTTGGCGCCAACACACTTGAGGGGCCTGAGCACCGGCACTTTCCTGTTGGCCCCCGGGCCGAACACGGACTGCAGCATGGGGCTGGAGTATGACAGTTTGGTCCCTCCCGAAAGCTTCAGTCTGGGCAGTTGCATTGGGTAGGCCGGTCCTGGTCTCTTGGGATGGTCCTCCTCCGGCTTTAGGGACTGTTTCTTGAAACAAAACACAGGTCAGTTGAACGTACAATGGTGTCCCCTTCATGGAAACTAGGAAAAACACAAGAGGCTCTTTTGCACGACTTTCGCCTAATGGAACTTGACCAAGAGGTGTGACCGTATGGTGGCCAGACGGTATCCCTGCCACGCAGGTGACGTGCTGCTCATCGGAGCGTCCCCCCTGGGGGAGGCAGAGCCTCCACACTGGAGTCTGGGGCCTGGTTCTCCCCTGCAGGGCAGCCGACTGTAGCCGGGCCTGACGCCCGGGAGGCCACTGACACGGTCACGGCAGCGTTCCACGGGCCATGGCGGCGCTGGCGGCCCTGCTCGAAGTCCAGAGGCCGGCCAGATCCGCCCGCACTGTTGCTTTAGTGTGGCGGGTGAGCCAAGAATATTTTTTACCTTTTTTTTTTTTTTTTTTTTTAAAGATTCTGTTTATTTATTTGAGGGGAGGGAGAGAATCTCCAGCAGGCTCCCTGCTGAGCCCGGAGCCCGATGCGGGGCTTGATCCCACGACCCCGAGATCACGATCTGAGCCGAAGCCAAGAGCTAGAAACTCAACTGAGCCACCCGGGCACCCCTGCTTTTTTTAACAGTTGAATCACAGTGTCCAAAGTTTTACTGGGACAGAGCCCCACTGTTCGTTTACGGTTCGTCCATGGCACCAGAGAAGAGGGCAGCTGTGATGGGACCTCATGGCCCACAAAGCTGGGAAGGCCTCCCAGGTGGCCCCTCCAGACACGGGGGGACTATGGTGGGTGCTGGCAAGAGTGACGCAGTCAAATGTCTCACTGGAGGGAAGGGCTGAGCAGGGACAGCAGTTGGGAGGCAAAATGAGGGAGGCTCAGGTGACTGGGGAGGAGGGTGTCACCGTTCGGGGCCTGAACAGCTGAAAGGGAGCTGCCTCTACCCTTAAAGGGAAAGCGTGGGGAGAAAAGCAGGTTTGGGGGGAGAGACCCGGAGATTGGGTCTGAACCACTCGGCCTATTGGCCAAATGGAACGATCAGGCAGGCGGCTGAACACAGCAGTCTGGAAGCCCAGAGAGCAGCTTGGCTGCAGATACGTCGGTGACCTCAGCTCCTAGCACGAAGTGACACGCAGCAGATGCTGGGATGAGTGACGGAAGGGCACAGTCACCACACGGTGCAGTGCCAGCCCCCACGTGGAGCTGGGGGGAGCTGAGCAGCGGGGACCACTTGGGGCGCTCAAGGATGAAAAGACTGCAAAGGGAAGCTGTTGTTTCTAAAGCAAACAGTGTGTGCCCAGGCGAGTCCTCAACTGGGGCCTGCTGCGCGTGTGGGGACCTGTCACTGGCTCGCTGGGTCACCCAGGTCGGTTTAGCTTCTCTGTGCCCCCTGCTAGGGTCAGTCGGAGGGCACAGGGAGGTGACAGCTGCCAAGCACTTTGGCAGGGAACCGGCCCCTGCGTGTGGGAGAATCCCGCCTGGCCTGGCCTGCACACACGGGACGCTCCTGTCCCCGCTAAGCTAGGGGGGGCAGAAGGGCAGGAACGATCGAGCCAGGCTCCCCGCGTCCTGGCACACAGAGACCTCAGGGGCACAGGGTCAGGCCTCGCTGACTGGTGGGGCCACCTGGCCTGCCATGGGGGGACATCCTCTGCAGAGACATGGGCCTCCTGAGGGCATCCAGTCCCAGCTACAAAGGCCATTTCCAGCTCCCTCACTTCACTCAGTACCTTTCTGTCCTCCTTTGAAGTGTGCCAACTGTTACTGAGAAGTTCCGATGCCACAGGGCGCTCTGGAAAGAAGGCTTTCCTGCGGCTGGCCAGAGCGTGCTTCTCAGCCGCCCTGCAGGGGAGGAGGAGAGAGGGCGTGTTCCCCTGAGAGGGTGCACAGCATGACCGCATGTCCCTCTCCTCGTTCCCAGGCTGGCCTATCCTGTGTGCTCACTGCCTCTTCCTTCCCACGTGAACTGTGGGGACGGGCCTGCCACGGGCCTGCAGCCCCCACGCTCACCACCACGCTCACCCTGGCAGGAGTGCCCCGAGGTGCAGCTCCTCCCATGCCAGGTACCAAGGTGCCCCCAACCCCACAGCGAGCTCCCCCTGCTGTCACTGCTGCGCGCCAGGCCCCTCCTGGAGTCTTAACCACCGGAGCCTCGGCATCAGCCTCAAAACAGCCACTGAGCCCTCCTCGTGCCCTGCCGAGGGCCACTGACCGCCTCCTCCTGGGAGGCCACACCAGAAAAGAGTGAGGGGGACATCTGGGGGGCACCCAAGTTCAGGACAGAGCTGCTCCTGGACCCACCCGCCCCCACTCATACCCCCCAGGCCTCAGCGGCACCACCTGCTGCCCCCCTGGAGCTGCACGGGAGCCCACCTCTGTTCTTGGAAGTACGGATGCTGCAGGGCCTGGTGGGCAGTGATTCTCTCATCAGGATCATAGGCCACCATTGCATGCAGGAGGGAGAGGCATTGCGAAGACAGATTGGCTGTCAATTGAGGTATTCCTGATCCCTTTTTAAAAGGAAAATCAAAACTCATAGCTCTCGACCTGTATTAAAAGCCCAATGATAATAAACGATCATGCCATTATTTAGAGCACTTGGCCAGCCATCATCATGATTCTACAGGGCCCTGCACCAATGACAGTTTATGCTCTAAGAAGGGGTGTGACTACGCAGTCGTCCAAACCCAGAGAATGTACGGCAGCAGAGGGACCCCTCATGTGAACTGCAGACTCGGGGTGACGATGATGTGTCAGCGTGGACTCATGGGGGAACCGACACACCACCCTGGTGTGGAGGGTCACAGTGAGGGAGGCTGTGCAGGCCCCCAGGTGGTCTATGGGGGATCTCTGTACCTTCTACTAAGTTTTGCTCTGAACCTAAAATTGCTCTAAAAAATAAGTGGGGCGGGGGTGTGTGTGAAATCTGTCGTGCTATCAATATAAGAAAATGACTTTTCCCCAAGAGGACTAACAGCACGTTCTTACCTGAGAAGAAAGCGATAAAACTTAAAAGGAGGAAAAGGAAGAATCCATAACAGTTGTCTCTCCTTACCTTCCCTGGGCCCAGGAGCTGCCCACCCGCTGCCCCACGGGGCTCTCCCCCAGAAGCCCCAGTTCCCCAGGTTCAGCTGGCTCTCCGACCAAAACCAAACCCTAACCAGTCATGGTCTGGGTGTCAGCGTCGCCAGCAACGACCACACGAACGCCTCACCTTGCATAGCCTGTATGTGGGAACCTTCTCCGCCCAAAGGTCTCTCAGTCTGGTGTAAATATTCGGAGGACAAAACCTGACTGCCAGGCCCTCAGCAAGACCATCTGAACTCTTCTGTGTTGCTGGAGGGAGCGCGCCCCTGGCAGGACCCCTGGGGGACCACAGCCCCGAGCAGCTGCCGCATTGCCTCCCTTCAGCGGCAGCGGGGACCCAAGCAGATGGAGGGCCTACAAGGGTAGGAGAGGCGCAGCCTGGGCCCCTCGGCTGGCTGCCACCACCAGCCTTGGCAGGGGGCAAGTCCACACGGGACTCTTGGGCACACGCCGCACTTACTGTTTGAACTTGGTGAGGGTCTTCTCAGCAGGGGTGCCAATGACGTCATGGATTTTTGAGATCTGGTCCAGCTCATTGGCTCCGGGGAAGAGGGGCTGCAGACTGGAAGAGCAGGATGGCGCTGTGGTTAGAGCAGGCCACAGCTTCTTCCTCCCAATGTCCCCTTCTGCTGGGCGGCTAGCTCACACGGAACCCCGAGGACACAATCCCCCGGGTGTGGTCCTCCTTGCAGCTACGGGCTTTCCATTCCCCTTCGGCTCAGGCCTGTTTCTCCTTTCCCAACAGGGGGGTGTCATCCTAAGAGACGGCCACATTCCTCTCTGTACACCCTGAGATCTCCGCGGCAAGACATGTCACCTCCATAAGTCTCCTGTCACAGGGGAGGTTTTCCAACAAAAATTCAGGGTGGGTTGGGTCTGGTTTTGGTGACAAATGAAGTCCAAGAAACAAAGTTTTGGTTCTTGGAGCTTTTAGGGATTTTGGAATCCTGGATGAAAGATTTTTGGCTTACATAAATAAATTCAATTCACATGACAAGCCGCAAAGAAGAGTTTAGAACAGCAGCTCCGCATAGGAAAGCAGCCATGGCTACGGGAGACAGGAGGAAAGCCCGGGCAGGCAGGGAGCAGCTCTGACACTTGGGAGGGGGCGCGGGGGGAGGGCCAGGGTTGCTGGGGTGTGTGTGGCAAGCCCCCCACAGGCTGCCCCGCACGCTGGTGAGACACCACCAGCCATCACGTCCTCCACACTGAAGTCCTTTACCACCCGTAGGGATTTTAGCGCAGCAGAAAGGACTGTCTGTCAGTACTTGAAGCTCAGTGAAAGTGCCACTCAGCTTTCCAAAAATAACAAGCCGATTACCAACAGGTGTGTCCTGAAGGACACGCATGTCCGTATTTATGAAGTGGGCAGCTGAGCTGGTGAGAGCAGACGACCCGGCTCCCCGCCTATGATGCATATCACCCAGATGTTAAATTCACCTGCTCGTCCTTAATTGTCCACTCCAAGCAAGCGAATGCTGGCCCACCCGCTCTGTGTGAAGCTACAAAGGCTGGGGGTTGTGGAGGTCGGGGAGGAGGTTAGAACTTGGGGCTTTCTAGAATCCAGCTGTGCCACAAGGTGACCCATCCTCACACTTGTGACCAGAGCATCCTACTTGATGGATTGTCTCTCTTAGGGTAGGTCCCAGGAGCAGGGGCGCTGCTCACATATCCCCATGGCAGGCCCCACAAGGTGGCAGTGAGCACGTTTCTACTGTCCCTGAACTCACGAATCCATCATTTCACTGATGAAGCCAAATGGGGAGGCCTGCCGGCCTACGGCCAAGTTATGCCAGTAGGAAAGAAGTAACTGATACTATTCTGCACTTTGTGACAAGCAAACAAGGAAAAGTACTTGACAAAAAGGAAAATGAAAGCCTGGTACGTTTTCTGTCAAGTTAAACAGTCACATGGGCAGGACGACTGTAAAGTCTGTCTGGTAAAGGAAGGGCCTGGCCCGAAGCCACGCGGTAGGTAGGCCGAGCCTCGCCATGCGGCCTGCGTCAGGACATTCGCACGGAGGCCCGCCAGCACCAGCAGGGGTTTTCCGACACAAGGCGGGCCCCAGCTCTACCTGGCGATCTCGTAGAACACACAGCCAGCGCTCCACAGGTCCATTTTGTAGGTGTAGAAGCCGTCGGTGAGGAGACACTCTGGGGCGCGGTACCAGCGGGTAGAAATGTACTCTGTGTAGGGCTGCTTGGAATAGACACTCCGGCAGGATCCAAAGTCCCCTAACTTCAGGACATCCTGCTGCAGGGACAAATGACATCTCATCAAGCAGCTGTTATAATACAGACCACTTCAAATAGTTATGCACCAACGGGAAAATGACTAGCATTGAAACTAGCTTATAAAATACAAATTACTTCATAAGCACCCGCAAGCGCCTCTAACCGATAACAAAGTGGTGTTTCTATTCAGTGGGATACGTTTACAAATATTCTGGCTATGTTTTACAAATATTTCCAAATGTCTACAGGTTTTGGAAAATTTTAAGTCACAGCATGAGTCTACAAATGCATTAAACAAACACCACAGTGGTTCGTTTGTCTCTAACTTCCCAGCAGTCTGGCTCTGCTGGCAACTTTGTTCTCCACTGGGGGGTGGGGGGGGGCCGGCTCTCTGGAGCCATGGGTTCTTTGGAGCAAATCAGACAGACCGGGGAGACACGTTTTGGGACACCTCTTCAATTTTGTTTACCCCTCACATTCAGGTAATAACATACAGGCTGTCAATAAATTTGGAGCCTCTGGTACCTACACCTACAGCAAACGTTCAACACAGCATGTTTCCCAGCCAGGTTATCGAGAAACTTCATTCCAACGGCCTTTCACCTGATCCCATTACCCAATGCATCATGTCGGACCTCCAACAAAATTGTAAGGTGTGTTAAAAGGCAAGAAAAACAGTCTGAGAGACAAAGCAAGCATCAGAACCAGTTTCAGAAGTGGCACAGATTTAAGAATTTTGGAATTACCAGTCAGGGAATTTAAAATCACTGTGAGTGATCTGTTAAGGGCTCTAGTGGAAAAAGTAGATGATGGGAAAGTTCAGGGAAAGTTCTGATGGGAAATGCAAGCAGAGAGATGGAAACTCTAAGAAAGAATCCAAAGGAAGCACTAGAAATAAAAACCACTGCAACAGAAATAAAAATGACTTTGATAAGCTCATCCACAGGCTAAACAGTCAAAGAAAGAATCAGTGAGCTGGAAGATGCTCCAACAGAAACTTCCAAACTGAAATGCAGAGAGAACAAATAATGGCAAAAACAGAGAAGAACAGCCAAGAACCATGGGACAACTTCAAAAGGTGTGGTACTCACACTACAATGTGGACAAACGTCAGAATGATGACGCTGAGGGAAAAATCCAGACCAGGAAAGAGCACATACTACAGATGCCATTTAGAGAACATTCCAGAAAGTGCAAACTAATATATAATGACAGAAAGTCAGTCTTTGTCTGGGGACAACGGACAGGAGGGACGACCAAGGAGCACGAGGAACCTTCCCGGGGCGAGAGCTCTGCTTGCTTGGCTGTGACAACGGCTTCGTGTGTGTACACATATTCCCAAACTTACTGGGCTGCAGGCTTCAAGTACGTACAGTTGACGTGGCTACGGACTGGGACAGACCTGAGCGCAAATCCTGACTCTTCTACTTTCACATGCACAGTGTTTGGAGGGATAATATGAATGGAATTTATTTACCTATTATTTTTTTTTAAGTAGTGTCTACACCCAACATGGGGCTTGAATTCATGACCCTGAAGTCACACGCTCCACTGACTGAGGCAGCCCGGCACCCCTGGGGTTGATTTTTGCCTATAGTAAGAGAAGAGTGCCTAAGATAATTTCCTTCCAGATGTACAGTTGTGTTGATGGCGCTTATTAAATAAACCACTTTTTCCAACTGGGAGAAAACAACAACAGCATAACCAACATGGTGCCCAACTATCCGGGATTGAAAGCCTATCTAGTAAAAAGGTTTCCCATCCTACCTTTCTTTGATACCATTTTTTTTTTTATATAGAAGTTCTTACCTTTATTAATATATTTTCTGGCTTTACATCTCTGTGAAATATTCCATTTCTGCATTCAATATAAAAGGAAGGATAGAATTAATTTGTGCCTCATTCAAATTCTTTTACATTGAATTTTTAATGAATGTGAATACGTTTTATCAATTTGAGAGATGCCAAGTCTCCAGGAGCGTACCTGTGCATATGATCAAGGGATTTACATAACTGGTACATATAGTGCATAATCTTTTTTTCTGACAATGGGTATCTTCTCCCTGTGCGATCAAGGAAATTGCCAAATATGCTTACCAATGATACATATCCCATTTTTTGAAAACATAAATAGAATCCAACAATTTTATTTAATGATGTGTGAAAATCTAAAAAACAACCTTTAGTAATTTCAGGAAATATGGACTGTACATACTAAATACACCATTTAAAATTCTACATACTGGCATGATTTCATGTAAAATCCCCCATGCACGCATTCTGATCACTACAGTAGTACTAAGTAATAAGCACCAGAGTAGTTTGGTCTGATAAACCCCACTCGAGCCCCCCCCCCCCCCCCCCCCCCAGCGCAGGCCTTCCGGAACACGCCCTTTCGAACTGTTGATTATGAAGTGTCAGGAGTCACTTGAAAATCCAGGGTTGTCCTCAGCTTCCAGTCTGGACTTTTTTTTTTTTTTTAGATTTTATTTATTTGAGACAGAGAGAGTGCAACCATGCTTGAGTGCAAGTGGGGAGGAGGGACAGGTTCAAGCAGACTTCACCTCACACGACCCTGAGATCATGACCTGAGCCGAAACCAAGAGTCCATGCTCCACCGACTGAGTCACCCAGGTGCCCCTGGAGATTTCCATTTTAAAGGGGGAGGGATCACAGTTCCACAGAAGTGTGTTCGTAATGGAAGAAGACCCAGGACTGCTTTGCATTTCACAGCCCACTCTCCTCCGAGGGGAAGCAGCCATCGTTTGGCTTCCATCCGCTCGCGCACACCGGCTCACCAGGCCTGGCCGCCTGTGGGGTCTTACGTCCTACAACTCTTAACACCACACTCCAGCATCACGGTTATCCTTGTTTCAGAAGATGTCACATTTTACTTGATTTTAACTTCCAAAGGTGTGCGTTTTTATTAAGTTCTAAATCTGAAAAACAACCATTCTCTCCTAACAATCCAGAAAACCACTTTCCTCTCTGTAAGCGCATATCCTATTTGACATTTTTGCTCCTAAGTTTGCAATTTCTGTTGACAAATAAATTTATTCTTTTTCTCTCACTAGACAAGAATGTTTTGTTTTGTTTTTTAAAAGATCTTATTTATTTATTTGACAGAGGGAGAGACAGCGAGAGAGGGAACACAAGCAGGGGGAGCGGGAGAGGAAGAAGCAGGCTTCCGCTGAGCAGGGAGTCCGACTCGGGGCTCGATCCCAGGACCCCTGGGATCATGACCTGAGCGGAAGACAGACACTTAACAACTGAGCCACCCAGGCGCCCCAAGAATGTTTTCTGTTAATAGAAAGTAATTTAAATTACAAAATGTCTAAGTACAATTAGCTTTTTCATAATACTGTAATCTTTTTATTGTTTCAAATAATTTATCACCCACTTTCTGGAATTTAAAAGAATTAAATGAAGACTTAGTCATCTTTCCCTAACTTGAGTAATTCTGTAACTTTATATGGAATTCCTATCTATATAAAGATGAAAAGAAAGCAAAATTTCTCCATCACATGTGCCGTTGGATGAAGCTTCCTGAAATCTGGTTCTTGTCCTGTGATGGGGTCTCACTGCCCACTGAATTAGCCCACTGAATTAGCCCGGCACTCGGGAACCCCTTCCTCCCAACCAGGGGCTCTCAGGCTCCAGGGGCAGCTGAATCCCCTGGGGGCTCGTGAAGACACAGGATGCCCCCCTCCCCCCTGCCCCTAGGCATTTGGGGTCCAGCAGGTCTGCCTTAGGAATAAGTTCCCAGGTGCGGCTGCCAGGCCTAGACCCTCACTCTGAGAACCACGCCCACCACATCCCTGTTTACTGAATGCTCCAGCCACATTCACCTGCGGTGATCATCTATCTGCACATGCCTCCAAAGCTCTCCTGTTTCATGGCTGTGCTCAGCTCAGGCCGTTCTGTTCTAGGAGCACCCGTCCCAGCCACCCAGACCTCACAGCATAAACTGGTCAGGACAGTCATCTGAATTTGCACTCAGCAAGGTGTACTCTTTTAGGGAAAGTCTAACCCACCTAATCATCATCATCACCTAGGGATGCTTTAAAATGGCAATTCCCATGGAGCGCCTGGGTGGCTCAGTCGGGTAAGCCTCTGATTCTTGATTTAGGCTCAGGTCATGATCTCAGGATTGTCTACTTGTCCCTCTCCCTCTGCTCGTGCGTGTGTGCTCTCGCCCTCTCTCTCTCCCAAATAAAATCTTTTAAAAAAATAAAATGGCAATTCCCAGCTCCAAACCCAGGCCTAATGAGTCACAAAACCAAATATATGGGCCAGGAATCTGCATTTCTCGGCTGCCCTCAGTCCCCAGTGAATGAGCCTCTTTGGGTGCTGACCCTTCCTTTCCTCTTTGTTCCCCCCACACACACCCATTCATAGCCCTGCAGGTAAGGACGTGGCTTCCCCCGCCCCCGTGCCCCTCCGTGAGAATCCCTGCCTTCATGAGGGGGCTCCCGAGGGAGCGAGGTGCAGTGTGAACTGTGTGGGACCTTGGTCTCAATAATCGCGGAGTCCACACCCTTGACCAAGAGGGGGTTGCCTACCCATTCTCTACAACGGTTTTTCAAAAACAAGATCCTAACTTTCCAGGCCCGAGACTCTATCTGGTTCCTAACAGATTCTTGTTCTCAAACATCTTGAAACAAATAGGAGAATAAACCACTCGTAAGCTCCTGTATGAGTCTTCCTAAACACCAACAGACCGTGAACAGCGCCTCCCAACCAAGTTAATTTTTGCAAGCGAATTTTTTAACCAAATATCCTCGTTTAGAAGATTCTATACAATGTCATATACAATACCCGTAATGTAAAAAATATTTCCAGGAACACAATGATAAACTGCGGCATTTGTTGCTGGGACTAACTGAAGGAATGTGGCCACCAGGGTAGTCTGCACTGCAACAGAGTATCTCACACACACCCCTTCCCACAAGAGACCCCATCTGCAGGCCTGTGCCAGGCTCTCCCGCTCAGGCTTGGAGGGGCATGCTGGGGTCCAGCATAGCACAGGCAAATAAATGGTCTACCACACACACCTTGGCCCAGAGGCTGTGCCCACGGCACCAGGCATGCACACACTTGCCACAGCACCTTCCTAAGGAGAAGTCCGCATTATGGCACACCCATCTGAGGTTAGAGACCCCACCCTGCGGGGGGGGGGGGGGGGGGGCGGGGGGAGGCAGGATGTCAGCCTCAGCTGGAGCCTGAGCCATCCCCCCCGCCTCCGCACCCCTCCCTTTCAACCACAGCAAAGCTCAAGGACAGGTCCTCCAGCTCTGCTCTATGAAACCAATTCATCCTCAGCAAGTGCTGGGACTTCTGTGAAATTCCACTTCCTCACCTCTACCACGGAGGCGAGCACACGGGACGGGAAGCCCAGATGGTCCTGCAGAGCATGCGCACTAAGCAAGGTTAACATAATACTAACAAGGAGGAGGACAGCAATCTGCGTGTACTGAAGACTGTGCAAGGGGCCACTGGTCGAAACATGGCGCGCATTACTTTACTGGCCCCCCACAACCCCCCGAAGAGTTAGACGCTAGGATCATTCCCATTTCACAGACAAGGGCCAAGGCTCACGGGCCTGACCCAGAACTGCCGTCCTCGAACACGCAGGACAAGGGCGCTCTGTGCTGCGGCCACACAGCCAAACTGTAGCCACACTTCCAGAAGCAACAGCATCAAAACTAACAGGATGGTGGCGTGGGCTTGGAAGAAAATTCCAGCAACAAAAAGGCTGCATCATTCACACCCTGTCTGAATGGCGTAAGGAAAACAAAGACATCGATCGCTGTGTCAGAATGTTTCGAAATGTTTCAAATAAACCACCCAGGGCCGCTAGTGGTGTGGCTGGTGCCCAGGTGTGACAGCTACTTACTCTCTTCCGTGAAGGTTCTTCCCAAGTGAGTGGCAGGCAAAACACCCTCGCCACCTCTTTGTTGGTCTCCCCACCCCCATTCTTGCCCTCACGGCTCACAGTGCAGACCCAGCCCAACCCCGATCTCGCAGGCTAAGTGTGAAAGCCCAGAGCAATGCTCTTAGGGTTGCTTGTAGCTGGGAGCTCCAGATGTGATTGGGTTCTGCCTAAATCAGACCACTCGGGGAAGAGGATTCAGGCCCAAGTTACGGGGGCAGATGAGAGAAGGGAAAGCATCCAGTGTGAGTGCAGATGGTGGTGAAGGCGGCTTCCTGACTGTGCAGAGGCAGTAGCCTCCCTGACAGCTCAATCCTGCAGAACTGTTTTTGGAAGCTGCTTCCTGGATGCCACATCCAGAGCGTCTCTTCAGCGTCTCCCAGCGACTCTGTGAAGCCGTCCATATCCATACACCCCTTGGGGTTAAACTGGCGAGAATAGATGCTGTTGTTTGCAGTTAGAAGAGATGACCAATACGTCCACCTATGGCCCATTCACTCTTTAAACATTCTTTCAGGGCGCCTGGGTGGCTCAGTTGGTTAAGCGACTGCCTTCAGCTCAGGTCATGATCCTGGAGTCCCAGGATCGAGTCCCGCATCGGGCTCCCCGCTCAGCGGGGAGTCTGCTTCTCCCTCTGACCCTCCCCCCTCTCATGTGCTCTCTCTCTCTCATTCTCTCTCTCAAATAAATAAAATCTTTAAAAATATATATTAAAAAAAATAATAAAAAAATAAAATAAAATAAACATTCTTTCAACAGAAACATCCTTCTAAAAAGCATAGTCCATGAACTGATACTGGTCCAGGGGCTGTTTGTTACTGGTTTAAGAGATGACAAAACTAAGAGCAACCGGGAACTTTTATGGGAATTCAACATTGCTGGGACATCCAAGCACATCATCGTTTTTCCAGTATCTAATTTTTATGTAATTTACAAAAGTTTTGGTCTACAACAGATTAGGGAAAAAAATGAACAAAAAACTGTCTTCCACTATAGAGAGTTTTAGAAACACTGGTCTACACCAATCAAAAGATGCTTCTCCCCTGCTTTAAAATCCACTAGTGCTTCCTGTTGAACTTAGAATAACCTGAATTCTTGGAATAACCTGGCCCTACCCGCCCCACTGGCCCCTACCTACCTCACTGCCTATAACTCTCTTCCTTGTGCTCCAGCCACACTGGCCTCTTAACTTCATGGTGGCCTCAGGACCTTTGCACTAGCTGTCTCTGTCTGAAATACTCCGTCCCCATCACTCTGACATATGACCTGTTTTATTCACTCGTAACACTTAACCCTGTCTCGAACTCTTTCTTGATTTCTTTACTTGTTCAGCGTCTCTCTCTTCCTCAGAGTGTGAGCCCACGTGGGTGAGACCATGTCTGTCCCCACTGTGCCCACCTCCAGAGCAGAGCTTGGCAGGTAGCAGTGAACGAGACATCCTCTCCCGCATTTGCCTACATCTGCCACTCCTCCAGGTGAAGCTCACAATCATCTCTGCCTCATCTGACACCTACTGGGCAAAGAGAAAATTGCCCCAAGCAATTCATTTCCTCTAATGATTGTGACTTTCATATAGTTTCTCTCTTCAACAGACTCTACACTCTTTATCAAAAAACGCATCTTCGGGGGCACGTGGGTGGCTCAGTCGGTTAAGCATCTGCCTTCAGCTCAGGCCATGATCCCAGGGTCCTGGGATCGAGCCCCGCATCGGGCTCCTTGCTCAGCGGGGAGTCTGCTTCTCCTTCTCCCTCTGTCCCTCCCCCCTGCTCATGCTTGCTCTCTCTCAAGTAGGTAAATAAAATCTTAAAAAAAAAAAAATACATCTTCTATTCTTTTTCTCTACCTTCACCAGATCTTGCACATCAATGTGCATAAAGTAGAGAGCTCAATAAACACTGTGTGGTCATCCTCTCATGCCATTAATTGGCTCGATATCTGACAGGGCTCGTCAATATTCTAATCATCTGAGAGCAGTCATTTGAGTGAAATGAACTGTCATTCTAGTAGGAAAAGCTTTAGTGATTGATTCAGTTTTCAGTAAGTCAGTGTCGTCATCAACATGAACAGATAATTAGCAAGTGCCTATTCACTGGAGGCAGTGAGCAGGGGGCCAGCAGTGGGGACCCAGGGTAACGGTAGAGCGGGATGGTTAATGTTCCAGTCAGACTGCAGACTGGCTCAACTATTTATTAATAACTTAACCTTGGGTTCTCACTTAATCCTTGAAGCCTCGATTTCCTCATCTGTAAAACGGAGATGACGATGATGATGAGGAGGAGGAGGAGGAGGATGCCAGGTACCGCGGGTTGTCAAGAGGCTGTATGTGTGATGGTTAAGAACACACACTCTGGAAGAGGCTGTCCAAGTCCAAACCCCATGTCCACCATTTACTAGGTACACAATCTTGGACAAGTTACTTACCTCTCTCTGCCTCCATTTCTCCATCTTTAAAATGGGGATAGTCACAGTGTCTGCCTGAATGGCTGTTGTGAAGGTAAAATGAGTTAATTCCTACAAAAGGCTAAGAAGAGCACCTGACAGGTGGTCAGCATTCATGAACTGTTGGCTGTTACAGTGATCACTGTATTTCATCAATTCTCAGGCAGATTTTTTTCCTCACATTTTAACATCTCTGAAATCATGACGCAATATTGCAATATTTAGTATCTTCCAGTGAATGCCTGCCATTTTCCCCATCTTTTAACATCTCTAAAACTAGGGTACCCCTGACAGCATCTTAGACTCTGTGCACTGAGCACAGCACTGGCCTATGGAAGACACTCAGCATTTATGCGATGAGCGAATGTCTGTGGACCTACAATATAACATTCCTTTTTTTTTTTTTTTAAAGTAGGCGGCACACCCAGCGTGGAGCCCAACAGGGGCTCAAAGTCACGACCCTGAGCGGAGATCAAGAGTCGGATGCTCAACCAACTGAGCCACCCGGGCTCCCCATAACATTCCATTTTCTACAATTTCTCTCTGTAGACAAATTCTGAAAGAAATGGATTCGATTTCTCCAAATATACAATTCCCCTACTACTGGAAATTAAAGATATTTCTTTTTTTTTTTAATTTATTTGAGAGAGTGAGAGAGAGAGAGAGAGCACAAGAGGGGGTAGGGATGCGGGACTCGATCCCGGGACTCCGGGATCATGACCTGAGCCAAAGGCAGTCGCTTAACCAACTGAGCCACCCAGGCGCCCAAAGATATTTATTTCTAAACAAAGATTTCTCAAATGTCTAAACACATAGAAACTTGCTAGAAACGATCTCCTCCTCTTAAGTTTTGAAATTTCACACTCTCGGAAGCAACAACATAATTCTAATATAAGACACATCTCACACCAAGAGTCCCACTATTAAAGAAAGTGACTATGTAGGTTCATGAAAAAGCAAAATGTTGGCTCATTGGTAAAAAAAAAAAAAAAAAAAAAAAGTATCAATGAAGTAGTAAGATTTGATGGTTGTTTCTCTTGATTGTATTTGGGACCCTGTCCTGACACTCTGATGGACAGATGTACAGACAGGATCAAAGGGAACAATCTGTGTCAGACAGAATGTATGAGAAAATGTAATCACGGAAGAACACCTCATTTATCCAGACTGTTTGGAATAGATGCTTAAAAAGTGAAATTTCCAGATCAATAAGGTTTACTCCTTGAATGTGAAACTCTTCTTTATTGCCATCACTGTAAGTGGGAATCTCTTCAAAACATTTTCTTTCTTCAGTTTCCTACTTTTTCCGTCATGTTACTGACATGGCATGCTGACCACCATCCACCACGCAGTTGTGCGTTCTCTAGCCCACCCTGGGGGCCGCCTGCCCGGCCTGCTTTCGTCGGTGGTGGCGTTGCTGCTGGTGTTGTCATGTTTTATATTTTCAGTTTCCTCGCCCACCGTGGGACTGTCACCTGTCACTTTCTGTTACTGCTGATGGGCCAAGTTCTAGAAGCTCCTTCTAACCAACAGCTCTATTCTTAATAGGTTTTAAACCAAGAAACCTGATTACTAACTTTGTTAGAATTGGACTTAAAACACAAACAGATCCCTAAGTGATGGGCTTACCTATGAATAAAATGCACAAGGTCTGTAACATAAATACCATTTATTCCCAGATATAAGGCAATCTCCTATTTTCTCAAAAAGATCCTGAAGTTAATTTTAGATCCAAAAGTTTTTCATCAACGTCTACAGATGTGGAAAACTTGCCTATCTACGCTACTTATTTTATTAGTAATTTACTAAAGCACACATTTCAAATCACATGTAAAAAATACTACTTTGATAACAAAGCTTTTTTCCACTTTCCCACGTCATAACAATTTTATTTGAGCTCTTCACGTGCATCTGCAGCATCAGTGTGTTCTTCCTCACAAGAATAGCTTCTTGGTCTTAAAAATTTTACATAGCACACCATCTTCGGTTTGGCCTGAATTGTTTCAGATAATACAGCAGTTTTTAAATCATCTATGCTTCTGTCACTAAAATTCTATTCCAAGCCATAGCTAGTCAGTCACTCACAGACCACGGAGCAGCTGATCTGTTTTCATCTGTCCAATAAGCACAATGTAATCTGTAAAATACCACACGTCCGGTGCCATTTCCCAGTAACATCTATGAGGCTCATTTGTCCTGACATCTAACACAACTGTGCAGTCAGACCCCCAGGGATATTTCCTAAATGTGGGCCAACCATCTGCCTCCTTTTCTCTAGTTTCTTCTGGTGGCCTCTCAGCCTCCAGAACCAGCCCTGACAGAGGCCGGCTCAGGCGCGTGTGCTTTCCTAAACAGTGCTTTATTGTTCAGAAGAAAGTAAGTGAGCACCCTGTAAGCCAGGAGAGACCTTGTGAGGACCCACATAGAAGGAGGTCGTTTCTCTTCAGAGGGATTATGTTTGGGGGCAAGCCTTGCCTTCTTTTGAGGCCAGAACAGAATGTTAACAGCAGCCGGACCCGGAGAGCGCCCCCTCCAGGGACCCGCGGTGAGGAAGGCCTGAGCCGGCTCTGTGGTTGGGAGCCACCCTCACCCGCCTCACCAGCCAGCCTGAAGGCAGACGGCTTTACTTTCCTCATTGGCAGCCCTCCCCCATTTGGAGTAGACGAGAATGCCAGAAAAATATCTCCCAAGTGTGAAGTGGCTCAGTACCATATATTTATATGTAACTACTGCACTCTGGTGGCTAATGATTTTGAGAACGAAAACAAAGTATGTGTGAACTACAAGCTTTAAAACGAGATCTTAGATTAGCTCACAAATTATTCTACGTACCTCGTATTAGCTCATAAATATTCATGTCCATAAGTTCACATATTAGTGCAAGAGAACCAGATTTTCTGTCACTGAAGAAGAAAGCAGGTTTGTCAAAATGTTTTTTTCTTGTCGTAATCAGAAAATATAATCAAATATTTAATTCATCTGTAAACATTTCTGGTGGACATAAAGCACTCCCACATCAAAGGCTGAAGTGTCCTGACTGAAACAGAAGTTGTGATTTTCAATCAGCACTTCAGGTAAAATTCACTTAAAATAATAGTAAAACCTTAACTCGAAGCAAAAATTCTAAACACTTCCCCTCTTTTTAATGAGATGTGTCTTGAAAATATAAAATTAACTACCAGCAGGAAGGAGAAATGAGGTTGAGGAGTTGGCTAAGCAACACAGAGGAAAAAGAATTTAATTCATGCTCCGTGACTGCAAATTATAATGGGGGAACAAAATCCACAAAGCGGTCAGGGGAAAAGGGAGAAAGACGGGTCACACCACGCCCATGTGGTGCCCAGGCCTTGCCTGGGGTGGGGACAGAGGCCGCTGGCCGAGCTGGCGTGCCCCGGGCGGGGGGGAGAACGGGTCGCGCAGGCAGCGATGGCCTCGGCCTGCAGTCTCCGGCCCTGGCCACACTGACCGCTCAGGGCACCGCAGGCCAGGAGGCCACACAGCTGGGACAAGACATTCCACCCTGAGTTTAAGACGCCTCCATCCTGATTAAAACCTGCCGCACTTGAACTGTCAGAGACCTGGCTGGGTTTAAAGCAGCCTGGAGAGCCTGAGAGAGGCTTCACCCAGCGTGCACCTTCTCGGGCCCACAGAAAGGCCGGTCCCAGGACGCTGGGTCCGAGTTCCTGGCTCAGAGATCAGAACTGCCGGCACCTGGGGACGAGCTGTGCTCTGCCTTCTTGATTGGCAGGTAAGCCTTAGGTAGGCTATTCTAGAATTAGAAGAGAAATGAAAAGTCCCCTGGATTACATCAACCACAGGAAGGCGGCAGGTCTCACGGCCCGAGACGGTGCAGGCAGACCAGCTGGCGGGGATACGGCAGGGGCAGCCCCGGCCAGGTGATGCCAGTCCTCTCCCAGGACGCCGCCACCCACACCGGAGGCCTCGCCTGCGCAGGCCACTGTCTCCAGGGAAGCCTCCCTGAGCTACAGGAGGAGCCGTTTGAATTCTGTATGCTCTTGTGATAGGGAGTCACCTAAATGAAGGCATTTCCACAGTAGGAATCAGTTATGCATTTGTCCAAGTAAATACATATGTGACTTAAGATAAAATGAAAATTATTACTCCCTGAGCCACAAAGCAAATATTTTAAACGCCTAATCACGGTTTTCTTTCTTAAAAAGAGATTTAATCGTTCTTATCAAATTGAGGTAATTTGTAAAGCCCCAAATATACTTACAAAACCACTTCATGCAACGTAAGAATGTTAGGGTGTGGATTCAGGCGCCTCAGTGCTTGTATCTCCCGCAGATTGTTCACTTGCTCAATACTATTGTGTAGGTAAAAATAAATAACTAGTTTATAATTTAGGTCAATTTTCAATTAGGGTTATTCAATCATTATTTATTACCCATGATCACAACCGAAAAACTCACAAATACTTCAGGCAAGTTAATCAGCTTATATTTCTCCCGTCAGCAGCTGAAGTTCAACCCGTCTCACTCTACATTATTATCTGATAAAAACCAAGCTTCTTATAGGTTTGGACATATATTCAAATTTTCCCCATCTAAGCTCCTGAAAGAATACCTTGGTAGTTTCTTTTATAATTAATAAACGTAGAAAAAGATATTAAAATTTCCTATTAATCAGTTTCTGGGAACTAACAGGCTGAGCAACATGAATACCATCTGAAGTACCCATTTCAGATTTCCACGAACAGACCAGCCTTCCTCCTTGTCTTTAACGAACGCTGTACATGTTTTCAATTTCATTCAGCTGGTGACTGGTGTTCTCTTGGCAGCTGTGTCTACTGCTGGCTCTTCTTTATGGAGACTGATCTGCCCGGCACCGTGCTCACATCCAAAGTCATGCCAATATGAGTGTAACAGAAGTGGACGGGCTGAGGCGGGCTGTCACCCCTCTCCACAGACCCCTTACAAGAGACACGCCTCCCCATGGATGGGCCCCTGGTCACACCCAATCAAATGACTCGATCCCCCAGAGACTTCCATCTCCTAGACAAGGAAAGAGACTGTGGGAAGAGTCTTCTTTCCTTGAACTGCAAAACTCTGTTCTACCAACTTTTCACACACAGTGTGAAGCTCAGCATCTGTTTGGTTCTTCAGAGAGCAGTTATGTCCAACAGTACACTATCACTACCTTACGTCAATGGAGTATTTAAGTCTCTCATGCTAGCCGGCAAACAGGAGCCTGGTATACAGGAGAAGCCTGAACAATCTGAGGGTGAGGGTATTTCTGACTAAAAGTTTGAGACTCCTTTTCCATTTACTTTCCCCGACGGCCTCCCTCAAGCCCAGGATGATGTGCAGAATGTTAACCACCTGTGCACCATGGTCACCAACCAACCAGAAAAGACACAGCCCATAACACTGGAGCAAGGTCCTACGGAGGGGCCCCTCCTGACCCAGGCATGAACCTTTTAGTTCCGGAGAGAGGAGAGGTCTGCGGAGTGCTGGGCAAAGGGCCAGGTGGAGGGTGGAGGTGGGAGCGGGCAGCTCTCAAGAGGCTCAGGATAGCCATTTACCACCCAGAATATGAGTCTTTCGCTATTCTAATAACCGTCATGGACGGCCATTCTGGTGTGTGCGGAGACCAGATCATGACACTCTCCATGCATTATGTCAGCTTAGTACTTACCCCGCCACCTGCTCCTCACCAGCACCCTGGCCCGCAGAACCAGCCCCTTCCAAATGCCTTTAGAACAATGCTTCCCAAATACATCCCATAGAACATTCTTTCTCTAGAAAATGCTTCATGAAGGAATTTCATGTTCAGAAAATTTTGACAGAGGCCCACTCTAGCTCCTTTTGGAGAGCCGTAATTTACCACTGATATTAAAAGCTTCCAAAAACCCTGCAAAATAAAGAAAACAGTTTACCTTTATTTAAACCAATATTTCCCAAACTTTTTTTGCCCTAGGATCCCTTCTTACATACTATCTAGTCACTGTCCCTTAGAACGAGGGTTCCAGAGAACACACCACTCCAGACCATCCTTTGAGTGGCACGATAGAAATACCTTTTTTTCATTAGGACAGGGAAGTTGAATAGGCAAAAGGCAAAAAAAAAAAAAAAAAAAGATCAAGTGGAACATTCTTTTGGGGGCACTTAGGCAATTGATTATAGAGCATCTTTCAATCCCTGTCCCTGGGGTCTGCATTGGAAGAGACCACCAAAGGCTCTTCCTCAAGGTCCCACACCTTGAGGGGAGTCCCCTGACTCAGGCCTAGGTTGCTGAAGACCTCACCTCTACCTGGTGCCTGTCATGCGTCTACTGGTGGCTCTCATCTGGGAGGGACCTTGCCCCTCAGGGGATATCTGACGATGTCTGGAGATATTTTTACTCTCACAGGTTCTGTAGCGTACTCTACCCTGGCATTCAATGGTGGCAGCCAGGGAGGACACTCAATAGCCTACAACGCACAGGACAGGCCCCACGACAAATAATCTGGCCCAAATGTCAACCGTGCCAAGGCTGAGAAGCCCTGCTTTAGATGGAAAGAGCAAGAAACCAATAGAGCTAGCAACAGTTCTGATTTTTCAACACTCTGTATGAAAAAAAGTAGTTTTTAGAACTGGATAGTCAAGGGGCGCCTGGGTGGCTCAGTCAGTTAATCATCTGCCTCCGGCTCAGGTCATGCTCTCGGGGGCCTGGGATCGAGCCCCGTGTCGGGCTCCCTGCTCAGTGGGGGCCTGCTTCTCCCTCTGCCTCTGCCATTCCCCTCCTGTGATCTCTGGCTCTATCTCCCTGTCAAATAAATAAAATCTTAAAAAAAAAAAAAACTCTCATCATCAATATGAAAACTGGTTATCATACCCTGAAACATATTCTGCTTATTGTGACATAATTCTTTCATGCCTCCACAGACATTTCACTCATAAATAATGAACTAATACATTTAGAAAGGCACTTTCATCTGAGCATCACTAGCCTTTGTTCAAATAACAATATTTTTATTTTAACAAAATACAAATCAACTCTGTTCTTTTTTTAAAAGATTTTATTTCTTTATTTGACAGAGAGAGAGCACAAGCAGGGGGAGAGGCAGAGGCAGAGGGAGAAGCAGACTCCCCGCTGAGCAAGGAGCCCGATGCGGGGCTCGATCCCAGGACCCTGGAATAATGACCCGAGCCGAAGGCAGCCGCTTAACCAACTGAGCCACCCAGGTGCCCCACAACTCTGTTCTCTCTTTTAAAAATCATGAAAAAAATATAAAAAACTGGAATTAACTGTTTTTCTCTGCCTTGGAGTTGCTTTGAATCTTGGGTCAGGGGATATTCAGGGTTTTGTTTGTTTTCACTGTCCTACTGGAGACAGAAACAATCATGGAATTGAAGGCCCAGGAGGACGGGCAGCCTCTGCTCCAAAAAGAACAAATGATACCACCATAAACGGATTTTTTTCTACAACTGAAAAAAAATATAGTTACCAGGTCGAAGTATAAAAAATAAAAAATATTTAATTATTATTATTTTTTTAAAGATTTTATTTATTTATTTGAGACAGAGAGAATGAGAGAGAGGGAGAAAGCACATGAGAGGGGGCAGGGTCAGAGGGAAAAGCAGGCTCCCCGCCGAGCAGGGAGCCCGATGTGGGACTCGATCCAGGGACTCCAGGATCATGACCTGAGCCGAAGGCAGTCACTTAACCAACTGAGCCACCCAGGCGCCCAAAAATATTTAATTTTTTAAATAATTATGCAATTTCAACATTTCATTGTATTAGAAGTGTTTTTTGTTTTTTTTTTTAAGATTTATTTTAGAGAGGAAGAGAGAGAGAATCCATGAGGGTTGGAGAAGCAGAGGGAGAGGGGTAGGGGTAGCAGACTCTGCACTGAGTGCAGAGCCTGACACCACGGGGCTTGATCGCCGGACCCAGAGCGCGACCTGAGCCAAAACCAAGAATGGGACGCTTAGCTGACTGAGCCACCCAGGTGCTCCGGAAAGGTTTTACGGAAAAGTTCATCTAACCAATTCAATCTATAGGAAGAAAGTCCTTAAGCTGAAGGGGAAGAAGCGGTTATATTAATATTAGACAAAGTAGATTTCAAAATAAAGATTATTACTAGCTATAACGACTTCATGATGATGGGGCAGTATATCAAAAAGACAGGACAATGTGGTAAATAAGAGAGCTTCAGTACACAAGAAGTAAAGACTGACAACAGAAAGAAGAAAGAGGGGCGCCTGGGTGGCTCAGTTGGTTAAGCGACTGCCTTCGGCTCAGGTCATGATCCTGGAGTCCTGGGATCGAGTCCCGCATCGGGCTCCCTGCTCAGCGGGGAGACTGCTTCTCCCTCTGATCCTCCCCACTCTCATGCTCTCTCTATCTCATTCTCTCTCTCAAATAAATAAATAAAATCTTTAAAAAAAAAAAAAGAAAGAAGAAAGAGCTGGAAGCTTCAGTACCTCTCTACATAACTGATAGGACAGTCACTGAGAAAATCGGTAAACATGCACAAGATCCTAACAGCACTGTTAACCACCATGACCTAACTAACCTTATATCCCACGCATATTTAACACCTAAGAGGTACAATATGCTCTTCACTCAGATGAATATGCTGGACCCAAAGATAAATCTCAACAAATTTCCAAATACAAAGACTTACAGAACACATTCTCTGACCGCAAGGGACATAAATTCAAAATCAACAATAGTAAGCTAGCTAGAAAAGCCCCAAATATCTGCAAATTAAACAACACACTTGTAAATAAACCACTGGTAAAGAAGAAATCACGAGAATTAGAAAACATTTTATACCAAGCAATAAGAAAACACAACATATCAAGATGTATAGAATGCAGAAAAACAGGTCTTAGATGTGTATTTGTGGCTTTAAATGCTTATGTTAGGAAGGAAGAAATGGTTAAAAATCAATTATCTATGTTTTCACCTTATGAAAGTAGACTAAGAAGAGTAAATTAAACCAAAGTAGAAGAAAAGCAACAATAAAGAGCAGAAATCGATGGCACAGAAAACAGACAAACAGGGACGCCTGGGTGGCTCAGTCGGTTGAGCGACTGACTCTTGGTTTTGGCTCAGGTCGTGATCTCGGGATCATGAGAGCAAGCCCTGCTTTGGACTCAGAACTTAGTGAGAAGTCCGCTTTGGATTCTCTCTCCCCCCCTACCCACTCCTCCACCGCTCTAAAATAATAAATCTTTAAAAAAAAGAAAAAAAATAGACAAATAATAGAGAAAATGAACAACACCAAGGTTGGTTCTTTGAAAAGATTAATAAAACTGATAAACCCTTATCAAGACCAATGGGAGGAAAAAAATGATATAAAACACTAACACCACCAAATGATATCAGGAATGACAGAGGGGACGTCACTAGAGTTAGATATCAAAAAGATAAAGAGAGAGGGGCTCCGGGGTGGCTCAGCCAGTTAAGCGTCTGCCTTCAGCTTGGGTCATGATCCCAGAGTTCCGGGATTGAGCCCTGCAGCAGACTCCCTGCTCAGCCAGGAGCCTGCTTCTCCCTCTCCCTCCTCCTACTCCCTCTCTCTCTCAAATAAATAAATAAATAAAATCTTTTTTGAAAAAAGATAAAAAGAGAGTATTATGAACTATATGCCAATAAATATGACAATTTAAATAGACAGATTCGGGGCGCCTGGGTGGCTCAGTCGTTAAGCATCTGCCTTCGGCTCAGGTCATGATCCCGGGGTCCTGGGATCGAGCCCCGCATCGGGCTCCCTGCTAGGCGGGAGGCCTGCTTCTCCCTCTCCCACCCTTGCTGCTTCTGTTCCTTCTCTCTCTGTGTCTCTCTCTGTCAAATAAATAAAATCTTTAAAAATAAATAAATAGATTCCTTGAAAAACATAATTACCAAATCCGACACAAAACTGAAAATCAAAGTAGCCCTGTGTTTACCAAAGAAACGGAATTTGTTATCAAAAGCCTCCTCACAGCTGATGGAAGTGTTCTAAAATGGGATTATGGTGATAGTTGCACAACTGTATAACTTTCCTTACAGTGCGTGGATTTTAGGATATGTAAATCATATCTCAATGAAGCTTTGAAAACCTTATAAGGTTCTACTTGAGTCTTTAACATTCCATGGGTCAGATACACCATGGTGCCATCGCAGTGGGGGGTGAAGCTTCCCCACGAAGGAAACTTAGGCCCAGGTGATTTTTTTTTTTTTAAAGATTTTATTTATTTATTTGAGACAGAGAGAATGAGATACAGAGAGCATGAGAGGGAGGAGGGTCAGAGGGAGAAGCAGACTCCCTGCCGAGCAGGGAGCCCGATGCGGGACTCGATCCCGGGACTCCAGGATCATGACCTGAGCCGAAGGCAGTCGCTTAACCAACTGAGCCACCCAGGCGCCCAGGCCCAGGTGATTTCACAGGTGAATTATTTCCAACATTTAAGAAATACTCTCACATGTTTCACAAAAGAAGGTCCATGAGTGGCTGATAAGCACATGAGTGAGTATCCATCATCACTAGCCATCAGGGCCACGGGAACTAAACCAAAGTAAGATGCCACTCACCAGGGTGGCTAACATTTAAGACTAACACCACCAAATGCTGGGGAGGATGCAGAGCTACCGCAACTCTCATTCTCTGCTGGTGGGGATGGATGGAAACAGGGATAATCACTTTGGAAAAAGGCTTGGCAGTTTCTTACACACTGAAACACCTATCCTTTGATCCAGCGATTCTATCCTAGGTAACTGTGTAAGAAAAATGAAAACCTAGATCCCAACAAGGCTTGTACATATGTTTTTTGTTAAAGATAGATTTATTTATTTATTTATTTACTTGTCAGAGAGAGAGAGCACGTGAGCACAAGCAGGAGGAAGGCAGGCAGAGGGAGAAGCAGACTTCCCCCTGAGCAGGAAGCCTGATGCGGGACTCAATCCCAGGACCCTGGGATCATGACCCAAGCCAAAGGCAGACACTTAACCGACTGAGCCACCCAGGCACCCCTTGTGCATGAGTTTTAAGAGATTTATTCATAGCAGCCTCAAACCAAAACCAGTAAAAGTCCATCACCAGGAGAATGGATAAAGAGATTGTGTGTTACTAGGTAGTAAAAAGGTATAAACTACCAGAGCAACGGGGTGGATGAATCTCAAAGACTTCATGCTGAGCTAACAGAGCTGGTCAGGAGAGCATATTCAGGGCTTTCACTTCCAGTGATTCTATTTAGTACGAATTTCTAGAAGAGGATAAAGGGAAAAACCCAGAATAGTGACTGCCTGGATGGGGGTGGAGAACTGCCATGAAGGAGCTTTATAGGTGACAGAAATGTTCTAGCTCTCAATTACATGAGAATATCCGTTTGCCAAAATTATAAAGAAATGTGCATTTTAACATATGCAAATTTGCCTTAAAAAAAAAAAAGACCCATATCCTAACAAGCAAGTGGGGAAGGAGGCCTGCGGGAGACGCACAGGAAATAAACATCACAGGCCTGTCGATTCCGGCTGCCAGACACCTGGGGTTCATTATATTGTTCTGTTTACTTTATATATGTTTGAAATTTTCCATAATTGTATTCTTTTTAAGTAAAAGAGCTTTTAAAGTGACTCATGAATTTCTTGCCTTTGTTTTTATTTATAACCTTACAAAGCAGACTTTATTTTTGTCAAAGTAATTGGAGGACCATGCAGTGATGTGACGTGAGAAAAACTGTGTGCCAAGTCAAGACCGGACCTTCTGCAGCGGTCCAGAGCGCTGCAAAGAACACGGGCCCTGGACCTACACAGACTTGGGTCCCACACTGGGCTCTACTGCTTCCCAGCTCAGTGACCCCAGACAGGTGAGGGAGCTTGGCTCTCCAACCAGGCTTCCCTGAGGCATCGACAGCATCTTTCTCCTAGGACTGCAGTGAGGATTCAATGCTATATGTACATAATTCACCCGGCACTGGGCACGGCGCCTGATGCTTGATGAACAACTGCTGTCATCTTTATCATGATTTGTGCTCTCGCCGCCCCCCTTCACTTTTCTGAAGTCTTCAAACCCCACTCACCTGCACTGTTACATGGCAGGTTGATCCAGGACTGTGGATCACAGCACAAGCACCGTGCTGAGTGCCCACCTGCCTTAACCCTCACAAGGATCCTATGAGGTAGATCCTAGGTAGACATCTACATGGTATATACAAAGCAACTGAGACAGAGAGATTGAGGACTTGTCCAAGGTCACAAAACTTCAGAGCCTGAGCTCGTCCCTGTGCCGACTAGGAGTAGCCCATATGTATGCGTGTTATTGCTTCAGGACACTAGAGAGATCCTACAAATATCAAGACTATGGATTTTTTTTTAAAGAAACGCATTCCGTCTCTTTACAGTATTTCTATAGGAAGAATACAGAATACAGTCATAGCAAAAAAAAAAGGGTGGGGGCCTCAAATTAACTGTTGCGCTTGTGGGAGTCCAGGTGGAAACCAGGTATCCAAAGGACTGGGTCACTCTGCAGGCCTCCTGCAAGTAACTCACTTATCCCCAAACGAGCCTCTGAGCCACTCTGGAGAACAGGCCTCAGAAGCTGAAAGTACCCTGCTGACCCAGTACTAACGAACGGGCTTCTCTGGCCTCACCTGGACGTCCCATTAGCAATTATTATTGCAAACGCTGTCCATTTCTATTTCCGTAAGAGTGAAAGGAAAGGAATAGAAGTAAAGCCTGGAGGAGGTGGGAGTCAGAAGCTCCAAATACCAACCTCATTCTGCGCGTGTGACTCAGTGTGATTTTCCTGTTACTGCTTCTCGTTTCTCATCCACCCACACAACTGTGCAAGGTGACTCTGAAGATTTACTTAGATGAGGATAAATCAGCAGAAATGGATTTTTAAAGAACCTAAAGTTATTCTTCAAGTGAATAAGATTAAATTGTTTAATAATGCTGATAGATACTCCAGGACTCCAAAAGCTAGAGATATTATTTTCATGGTTAAAAAAAAAACCAAAAGAACAACATTAAACTTGTGGATCAAGCATCAGCGCCACTGGGGCATCCCACAAATTATTCGCAATCTCAGTCCTAGAAATGACCCCCAAAGCAGTCGTCTTTCTTCTCGAAACTGTAAGGTCATTTCTTCCTGTAAGTCAGAAATAACAGCAATACCTTTAGCAATGGAGGGAGCTTAGGAGCCATTCCAGATCACCAATGGTTAATTTTATTTATTTTGATTTGTTTTTTACTTTGAAATCATTTTAGACTAACAGAAGAGTTAACAAGATGGTACAGGAAGTTCCCGTAACCCAGCTTCCCCTAATGTTAACACTTTATGCAAGATTTACCAAAACTAAAAAATTAACATTGGTACAGTTCTATTAACTATCAGGTTTTGGATTTCCCCAGTTTTCCCGTGAATGTCTTTTTCTCTTCCAGGACCCAGGATACCTCATTACAATTAAGTTGTCATGTTCCCATACTCACCTCCAGTCTGTGATACCGCCTGTCTTTGTTTTTGACTACCTTGACAGTTTTAAGGGGTACCCCCAGGTATTCTGTAGATGCCCCTTAATTTGGGCTGGTCTGATGTATTCTCATAATTAAACTGAGATTACGGATCTTCGGGAAAGAACACCACAGAGGTGGTATGCTTGCTCTTTCAAACCCATGATGTCAGAAAGTACATAACATCAATATGTCTTATTACTGATGGTGTTAATCATTTAGTTAAGGTGGTATCTTCCAGGTTTTTCACTGTAAAGTTACTATCTTTCCCTTCCTACTTTCTATCCCTTAGAAGCAAGTGTAGCCCACACTCAAAGGCCAGGGAATTAAGCCCCACCTCCTGAAGGCAGGAATACCAAATCATTTGTGGACATATTGTTAAAACCACCACAGTAATTAATAAATAGTTAGGGGGGGAATCACTGGAGGCTCTGCAGTAATTCTGTTCTCTTTAAAGTTTCACCTACTAATTTTATTTTATTTAAGATTTTATTTATTTATTTGTCAGAGAGAGAATGAGCATAAGCAAGGGGAGCGGCAGGCAGAGGGAGAAGCAGGCTCCTCACTGAGCAGGGAGCCCGATGCGGGGCTCCATCCCAGGACTCTGGGATCATGACCTGAGCCGAAGGCTCAGCTTAACCGACTGAGCCACCCAGGTGTCCCATCACCTACTAATTTTAGTATCCATCAGCTTATCTTCCCTGCAGAAATTATTACTGCTGTTCTAGTGATGATTTTCTATTTCCCTCATTCCTTCTATATTTACTAACTGGACTTCTTCTGTAAGGAAGAATTGTCCCCTCATCCCAATTTATTTATTTACTCATTTATTTATCAGTATGGACTCATGGTTATTTGAAAAGACAGTTGGGAGGGTAGAGAGAGAAAAAGAGAGAGATGTGTGTACACACGGATTAGTATACATATTAGCTCTGTCTGCTGAGTCTAGAGGGATTGACATTCCAGGAGCAGTGAGCACACCTGGTGCCAAGATCTTGTTTTCTAAATACCCTTCTCCAATAAAAGGAACCAGGACTCCTTAGAGAAATGGATGATTCTAGGGGCAGGAAAAATATAAGATGAGCCTAGAGAATCTTGTAGTGCCAAAAATTAAAGTGTTAAAAAAGGAAAAGAAAGGAAAAGAAAAAGCATGGAGCTTATCAAAAGAACACAGGAGCCAACCCGAGAGAGCTCCCAAAGCCACAGCTGGAATAATCTAAACTGGAACAATTATGAAATAAACAATGGTAGTATTGGGTTATAATCTCCTATAGTTTCGAACATATGTATCAAGAGCAAATTAGAACTCACGTGAACAGACCCAAAACCCAATTCCTCTGAGGTTTGGATTACACGGCTGGCAGATACCTGTCAAAACCAGCTTGAGACTCTATCACTGATTCCATACATCAAACAGCAACAAAATTCCACTAGCCCAGAGTAAGTGTACTTCCTTTTAAGTAAAGCCAATACATGAAATTGTGATTTATACAACAGAAACTAAAGCCTGTTCCTAATCTCCTAAACATACACAAACTTTATAGAAAAGTAACACTGGGAAGCCTGGCTGCTCTGTCCATGGAGCATGGGACTCTTGACCTTGGGGTCACGAATTCAAGCCCCACGCTGGGTGTACAGATTACTAAATAAACAAGCAAACAAAACAATACGAAAATAAAAAGTAACTCCGATTCAGTCGTATTTTATTAAAAACCTTTACTTATTATGGGTTTTTAAAAGAAAACTATGTGTTCCAATCAATCACTTTTCAAGTGAGGACAGAGCACTGTTTCTGAAACACCACACACGGCCACCACACCCACAGGAACGAAGGCTACCATCCACTGAACGGTGGCCACGTGCCGCACCTCCCTCCCAACTTTCTGTTCATTGCCTCACTTAGTCCTCAAGCACCTCACCACAAGGAGACCAAGGCTCAGCGGACAAGGCACTGTTGGCATGTCTGGAACCCGGCAGATGGTGAATCCGGAATGCGCTTCACCACTAGGAAACCACGTCCCTTAGGTGAGCACATTCTCCCGACGGGCTGAGGTCGCAAGAAGGTACTTCTCCAGATAAAACTGAGCGTTCCCTGCCCCTCAAAGGATGGGTTCTTTGATGGAAACCTTTCTATAATGTATTACAGATACCTCTACCTTCCTGAAGGCACACTCACGCCCAAGTGTGATTTCTCCTGACGGCCGGCTCCACCGAGTGAGCGTGACTGCACGTTCCTCTGACATCCAAACAAGTCTGCAGGCTATCTGTCCTGTCCACTGTTTATATCTCCCTCTTCACAAAAACAGCAGCTAGCGAGCCCTGTTGTCTATAAGTACATCCACCCC
The DNA here is from genome assembly GCF_002201575.2 of Neomonachus schauinslandi. NCBI lineage: Eukaryota > Metazoa > Chordata > Mammalia > Carnivora > Phocidae > Neomonachus > Neomonachus schauinslandi. The sequence continues at coordinate 3,028,139 of NC_058411.1, read as the reverse complement.
TGACCCCGACAGTGGAACCTGACGGGGACTCCAGTCCTCTCCTAGGGTGCAAATGCGTCGCACCCCGCTGCCTGAAGTCCTTTCTCTGCTACTCTGGGTTTGTGGGGCATCTCTCAGAGGTGGCTGTTTCAGGAAGTCTGCTCTTTAGGTATGGGGTAATCGGTACACCGCGCATCAAATTCTCCATCGCAAGGTACAAAGGTAGAGGAACCCAGAGAATGCAGAATACACAGAGGAAGAAGCGAGCAACAGAGGAAAAGCCGCAGACCCAGTGACTTGGCAGCGGCAGGTAAACAACCGTATGTGTTGCGCAGCGAAGGAGGAGGATTCTGGCCTGGTGAAATCTGGATGATTCAAATACAGCTCTGCCCACCTAGTGACCTATAGCGACGACTGTCAGGCTACTTCAGATCTCTAAGCACCTCTCCTCGTGTGCAAACCAGGGATGGTTACAGACACCCCGTGGGGAGGTCATGAAGATGACATTACTGTTCTCCATATTCTGACATGACTAACGGCCCTGCACTCCTTTCTGATCTGAGAAACACTTTTTTGTACTAAGAGTCTGAAATCAAGGTTTATACCCCAAAACACTTCAGAAGGCTGTGTCGATGTGGGGGAATGACTGTGTTTTTTTTTACAACTAGCTTTTACTATTTAGAGACTTCAATTCCTTTGCTGTTAAACAAAGGCTGAGCTTCACGCCTCTCTTCTGAAAGATTCCCAGGTGCCGTGAGGCCAGCATCTGCTTCGTTATTCTGACAGAGTTTCCGAGTCACGTCTGGTGTCTGACTCCTTAGTGCCCTATGTTAAGAAGCTGCAAAGTTGAGGGATTAAGAGACTGCTCGGAGAGCCAAAGCCACAGCAGTCCTCCAAGAACCTAGAACAAGAGAGCTCCCCTCTCCACAAGCGGCAACTGATCCCTTTCAGGGAATAAATTTTTCCAACCCTAACTGGAAGTTGTTTTCCAATATACTAACTGATTCACAATTAATTAAATCATAAGCACCTCTAATATATTGAGACTAAGGTTTCAGTTATAAAAGTCCAACATACAACTTTCAGGAACATATAGGCTGTTTAAAGTGAGGCATACTTTTACAATTTAAATGTTTTGTGATCATTAATCACTGATATCACAGTAAGCCTGGACCTGAATAAAATCATAAATAGTTTTCACACACATATAAAATCATAAACACAAATACTATCATAAACATAAAGTTAGCCCCAAGCCCCTGCCCAGAGAAAGCGGACTGCATCTCGCCTGTTATCACATGAATACACTTTTCCCACTATGCTGAGTGGCCCTCCTCGCTCTAAACCTGCAGCTGGTTTAGTGGCGAAGCCCGTCTCTGCCCACCTACCTTTCAAAGTGCTGCTTCATCTGCTTGCACGCGTAGTAGCTTCCGTCCCTCAGGCTCTGCATCTTCATAACTTCAGAAAACGTTCCCTCTCCTATTTTGACAATTGCTTTATAGTCTACGAATGAAAACAATTACACAGATAAAATTTACGTGTGTGTATACTCTGTACTCACTTCCAGACAGCAGACGATAGATAACACGACGTCGACACGCGGGGAACTGTTACTCCATGGTTTCTAAGGTTCGGGGCTCCCCTCAGCTCAAGGGAAGCCGCCAGCAGAGGGGAAGTAGAGAAGGGAGTCAAGAGGGACAAACTTCCAGTTACAAGATAAGTAAGTCCCGGGGATGGGACACGCCACAAGCTGACTGACCACAGCTGACATCGCCATATGACATATAGGAAAGTCGTTCAGAGAATAGTCCTAAGAGTCCTTGTTGCAAGGAGAAAATTGTGTTTCCTTTTTTCTTTTTTATCGTATCTTCAGGAGAAGATGGGTGTTAGCTGAACCTATCGTGGTCATCGTTTCACAATATATGTAAACCAAACCATCATGCTGTACGCCTTAAAATTACACAGTGATGGGGCACCTGGGTGGCTCAGTCGGTTAAGCAGCTGCCTTTGGCTCAGGTCATGATCCCAGGGTCCTGGGATCAAGCCCCACATAGGGCTCCCAGCTCTGCGGGAAGCCTGCTTCTCCCTCTCCCACTCCCCCTGCTTGTGTTCCCTCTCTCACTGTCTCTCTCTCTGTCAAATAAATAAATAAAATCTTTAAAAAAAATTAAAAAAGAATTACTTTAAAAAAAATTACACAGTGATGTGTGCCGATTATTTCTCAATACAACTGGAAAAAAAAGTAAATAGGATTTTCTCACATTGAAAAAAAAAAAAAGGGTGCCTGGGTGGCTCAGTCGTTAAGCGTCTGCCTTCAGCTCAGGTCATGATCCTGGAGTCCTGGGAACAAGCCCCACATCGGGCTCCCTGCTCCGCGGGAAGCCTGCTTCTCCCTCTCCCACTCTCCCTGCTTGTGTTCCTGCTCTCGCTGTCTCTGTCTCTGTCAAAATCAATAAATAAAATCTTAAAAAAAAAAAAAAAAGGCAGCTAGGCTGTGTGTTGGCACCGAGCACCGTTTCCTCCCAGGCTGTGCTCCCCCTCGTCCAGCAGGGAAGCTCCTGGCCCAATCCCGCCAGCAGGGAGAGGCTGAGCTCCCCTGCAAGCGCTGGAAAGCAGACGACCTGAGCGGTGGAGGCCGGCGGGGACTCTGGTAGGAGCACCCGAGCCAGGGCTCTGGCTCTGGGCAGGCGCGATCTTGCACCAGCAGCCTCGGTGCGAGCATCCTCCTGAACATCAGCCTCCGGGTCCTGCAGGAGGCCCAGCTGATCTGTGGCAGGTTCCTGTCATTCCTGCATTTCCTGATTTTCCGGAAGCTGCCAGCAGCTTCCCTGGCTTTGCCGCCGCTGCCACCGTCACTCGGGCACTGTAATGGTCTCACAGCCTCCGAGTCACTGGGTTAAATCCCATCCTGCTTGAAATACCTAGAGCAGTGACTGTTTTCCAGACCAAACCCTGACAGATGCAGGAATGAGTATCTCGAGGTAACGTGCTGGGAACAAAAAACCTAAAAAGTGCAGTCAGGCGGCAGACCGCAGGCTGGGGCGCTGCAGGGCCTGGGGTGTCACGGTGAGGTCCCAAGTTCTGCCTGCGGTGACTGCTGCCTCTAACCGAGCAGCGTCTCCTGGGCCCGCCGGCTTCTGGAAAGTGGTGGGAAGGGGCAGGGTGGTGGGGTGTGTTGACTACTCACTGCCTCGGCAAAAGAGTTTAAGACAACAACGAGCTCAGGAGAGAAATGCTACTTTTCAAGCAGAAATGGAAGGAATGAGAAAAACCGAGAAAGGAAAAGTCTTACTGGGTTGAAAAAGTTTCTTCAGTCCAAATAACAGGAGAGTAAGACCGCAAAATGATGTTGACAGAAGCAGTCTGGAGACTTCCCAGTGGCACACATGGTTCGGCCGGGCACCAAGATCACAGAAAGGCAGCCGCACCCCACCCCAGCCAGGCACTGGTTTCGGAGAGCTTCGAGGAACGTGCCGGAGATCGGGATGAGACGCAGAAAGCAAGGCCAAAAAGAAATAGGGCAGCCTTTCGAACTATGTCTAGGAAAGAACCTTGAGTGTGGAGCTGCCCAGAAGCAAACAGATCAGAAACCCATTAAGCAGGCCTGGACCACAAAAAGCCCGTCACCTTGGGGTCCCAAACCTACATAAGCACAGAGCAGGCTTTTAAAATAGCACAACTCCAAAGGAGGCCATCCCCTTCAATGCCTCTCTTAGGACACATTTGTAATGCCTGTGTGAGTTCTGATTTGAACAAACCAACGATAAAAGACACTATCTTTTTTTAGAAGTGATAATGTTTTTTAGAAATATGTATAAAAATGAAAAAAGTCCTTATCTGTTAGCAAGAAATACTGAAGTATTGCCCCGTGAAATGATAAGACGTGTGGGATTTGCTTTAAAATGCTCCTGTACCGTCCCATTTGCCACTGCTGAACGCGTACACTGGGATAGTCATTTGGAGGGCAATCTGACAGTACCCGTTACATCTGTAAGACATTCATACCCTCTGACACAGCAATTCTGAGAACTTATCCTGTAAAAAACACTTGCTCAGGTAGGTATGATATGAGGATGTTAGTTCAACGTTATTTAATAGGGAAAAACTGATGCTCTCCCATGTGGAACTAGATAAATTATGTACGGTTTATCCATATAATGGAATACATTGAATATATTTAAAAGAATGACACAGATTAGGGGCGCCTGGGTGGCTCAGTCCGTTAAATGTCAGACTCTTGGTTTCGGCTTGGGTCGTGATCTCAGGGTCGTGGGATCGAGCCCCACATCAAGCTCCGTGCTGGGCATGGAGCCTAGTTGAGAATTTCTTTCCCTCTGCCCTCCCCCTGCCCTCTCCCTCTCTCTCTCTCAAAAAAAAAAAAAAAAAGACACAGGTTATTCCCTTAAAGACAATACATTAAGTGGCTGGCTCTCTCTGAGGGGTAAGGTTAAAAATGTCTCATCACCTAAGTTATTTTCCATAATGAGAGCACCGTTTTATCAAAAAGCAACAATAAAATCTATAGACTCCAGAAAAAGAAGTGGCAGGGGTGAGAATGGCAAAATGTCATCCCTGCTGAAACTAGGTGATGGTGCACGTGAGGGCTCACTGTATTGTCTTCCCTCTTCTGGCATGCTTGGATTTGGCCACAATAGAAAGTCAGAATGACAAAGCAAAAGCAGAGGAAAGGGCAGTCACTGCAGCGGCCACAGCTCGCACGAAGAGAGCTGCCAGAAAAAAGGAAAAACCAAACCTCCCTCATACGCGCCCCCCCCCCCCCGCCATGCTCACGCCCCTCTGCCTAGCCAGGAGAGAGGAGAGCCCCGGGGAAACCTTAGCAGATAAAGATGATGGAAAAGCTACCAGGAATGACTCCCAGTGGGGAACACCCACATAGAACTTGACATGAACGTGAAAAACACCTCTCTTGTGTAAAGCGCCTGACACTTGGGGGGTCTAATATATCCATTACAGCACCTAGTAAGCATTATCCTAATATACCTGATACATAAATATCATAAGTCATAAAACAGAAACAATGATAGACTTTTGAGAATTTGTATTTATAAGATTGCACAGAAAAATCATCTTTTGGGGGGGCCTGGCTGGCTCAGTCGGTGGAGTATGCAACTCTTGATTTCAGCTCAGGTCTTGATATCAGGGTCATGAGTTCAAGCCCCACGTTGGGCTCCAATGCTGGGCATGGAGTCCACTTAAAAAAAAATCATCTTTTAAATCAATATTCAGTGATTTTAATTACAAAAATTCAATCTATGCCTAATTTTTCAAAACCAACTTATATTTGTCTGAGATTTTACTTACTTATAAGTTCCAAATTAGCCTACTACTGTTTCATGAGCACTGGCAGAAGACACAATGTCTAGGGTCAGAGACAAAGGACCTTATGACTCATGGTGCAGCAAGCATCAGCATACTCACATTCGTTCCCCTGCCCCGAAGTCTCATGGTGGTGACATGATGGGCCCAGATGACACGTGCACATGCAATGGACTGCTTTACAGGAGAGGAACCCAGGGCCGGTGGCCCAGCACTTTTTGAACAAGCAGCCCAGAAGACAGATAAACTCTGCCATCTGGCGCACTCAGCGAGAAGTTGCAGGGAAGCTCAGGGCACAGAGCAAACTGCTCCCCCCAACAGTTCATTACAGCGTTAATATACACGTCAACCAGTTTTACTGTTACAGAGTATTTGGTACGGTATTATTCTTATCTATAAATATGCATATATGTGTAATATTGACTTCAATGCTACTTTTCAATCTTACTCAAAATAACAATCAATTTCAGTGTACATTTTCAAACATCTTAGCTTCGGGCCATGCAAAATGTGAAAATCCTATTTGTAATCACATATTTGTAGAAATTGGAAAAAATGTTTCTCCCCAAGAACAGCATCTCACCATATTATTACCATTCAAAAGGCCACATACCACCACCATACTGTAGTAATTGCCACAGGAGGAAGTAAGAACCTACAAGTGCTGTGCATATGGGAGACGTTCAACAACTCCTGAAGGGGATGACTGAAGAAATAATTGTTAAAGCTGCTCTCAAAAATTTATTTTCCAAAGATGATTTCTAGGAAGGGGGATAAAAAGCACTGAGAGTATGCAGTGAGTTGAATGGTGGACCCCAAAAAGATATGCCCTTATCCTAACCCCTGGAACCTGCAACTGTTACCTTATTTGGAAGGTCTTGCAGGTATAATTAAGTGAAGGATCTTGAAATGAGAACATCCTGGCTTACCCAGGTGGGCCCTAAATCCAATGGCAAGTGTCCTTATAAGAGACACACAGAGAGAGCAGAATGGTGGTTGCCGGGAGCTGGAGGAAGGGAGGAAGGGAGAAACGGGGAATTGAGATTCAGCCGGTACGGAGTTTTAGTCACGCCAGGTAAAAAAGTTCTAGAGGTTTGTTGTACGGCAACGCGCACACAGTTAGCAATACCATACACTGAAACGTTTATTAAAAGGGTAAAACTTACATCATTGTTTTTCACCACAATAAAAAAAAAGAGAGAGAGACACACAGACATAGAAGAGGAGGCCATGTGAAGACAGAGGCAGAGCACCAGAAGCCTCCGGAAGCCTCTGGAAGCTGGAAGGGGAGAGGAAGGACCTGAGGGAGCACAGTCCTGCTGACACCTTGATTTCAGACTTTTGGCCTCCAGAACTGGGAGAGAATAAATTTCTACTGTATTAAGCCCCCAAACTTGTGGTAATTTGTTGCAGCAGCCCCAAGATACAAACAGAACGTAACAAGTATTTTTTTAATCTAAGGAAAACATGTTTTTCCCGCCGGGCAGGGAGCCCGAAGTGGGGCTTGATCCCAGGACCCTGGGATCATGACCCGAGCCGAAGGCAGACGCTTAATGACTGAGCCACCCAGGCGCCCCAAAGGAAAAATATTTTCTAAGTATAACAATGGAAGCAAAGACTGATCTATCTGACTACATGAAAACATAAAACTCTAGCACCTGAAGAAACACTATAAAAAATGGCTAAGTAAACTATGAAAATGCCATACAAAGGAATGTTATACAGCAGATACAAGGAATATGGTAGCTCTGTAGCTTCCGACAGGGAAGAACCTTTTCAGATATATTATTAAACAAAAAAGACAAATTAAGGAACAGCATGTCAACTATGTTAACATTTGTAAAAGGAAGGAAGGAAGGAAGGAAGGAAAGTATACACATGGTATCCGGCAGAATGGCCCCCCAACAGTGTCCATGTCCCTGGAATCTGTGAATGTTAGGCTACACCGCAAGAGGGAATTAAGACTGCAGAAGGAATTGTTAAGGTTGCTAATGAGCTGACCTTAAAATAAGAAAATGAGCCTAAACTTAGCAGGCAGGCCCAGCGTGGTGACAAGGTCCTTACTAGCAGCAGTAGACAGCAGAGTGGACAGAGTCAGACTAGAAGATGTGGAAAGGGCTATAGGTTTAGGAATGCATGTGGCTTCTAGAAGCTGGAAAAGGCCCGGAAACAGATTCTCCTCCAGAGCCTCCAGAAGGCATGCAGCCCTGCCAGCAACTTGATTTTAGCCCAGTGAGACTCATTTCAGACTTCTGACCTCCAGAACTCTAAGATAATAAATTTGTGTTGTTTTAAGCCACTGATTTTGTGACAATTTATTATAGCAGCAATAAAAAAAAGCTAAAACAGACACATTTATGCTCATCTAGACACAGAAGGAACTAGAAGGAACTAAGAAAGTGCCAACAGTGGTCACCTCAGGGGAGGAAATCTAGATGGCTGGGGATAGGAGCAGAAAGGAGACCCACTTTTCACCATATAACCATCTATGCTTTTTTTAGGTTATACTTGGTATTTGTATTGTTTTTTCAAAAAAAATAATTAATTGAAAACAATTTAAGGGATAATGGGATATTTTTCTCATGGTTCCTTCAAGGAAAATGGATTATGAAATTAAAAACTAAGCATTTTTGTTTAATATCATCTTAAAGCAAATGGCAATCTATGGAATAAAAATAATTTACAAGAAAATTTATAATAACAAAACATAAGATACCACTTCACACCCACTAGAATGGCTAGAGTCAAAAAGTAAGCTAATGGGGCGCCTGGATGGCTCAGTCGTTAAGCATCTGCCTTTGGCTCAGGTCATGACCCCAGAGTCCTGGGATCAAGCCCCACATCGGGCTCCCTCCTCCGTGGGAAGCCTGCGTCTCCCTCTCCCACTCCCCCGCTTGTGTTCCCTCTCTTGCTCTCTCTCTGTCAAATAAATAAATAAAATCTTAAAAAAAAAAAAAAAGTAAGCTAACAAGGGTTGGCATAGGATGTGGAGAAGGGAGAACCTGGGCCCACTGCTGGTGGGAATGGAAAATGGTGCAGCCACCATGAAAAACAGTTTAGCAATTCTTCAAGATGTTAAACAGAGTTACTCTATGACCCAGCAATTCTACTTCCCGGTATATACTCAAAAGAAATGGACATTTATGTCCAAACAATAACCTGTACACAAATGCTCACAGAAGCATTATTCATAATAGCCAAAGACAGAAGCAAACCAAATGTCCATCAGCGAATGAACCGATAAACAAAATATGGTCTATCCACACAGTGAAGTATTATTCAGCCAGAGAAAGAATAGCATCCTGACACAAGAGACATCATGGATGAACCTTGAAAACATTATAAGAGAAGACAGACACAAAAAGTCATTTATATGAAATGGTCAGAATAGGCAAATCCATACACACAGGGAGTAGATTAGTGGTTGCCTGGGTTGGGAGGGTGGGGAGGAATGGGGAGGAATGGGGAGGAATGGGGAATGACTGCTAATGGGTACACATGCTTTCTGGGGATGATGAAAACGTTTTAATAGATTCTCATGATGGTTGTTGCACAACTCAGTAAAAAATACCTAAAATCATTGAATTGTACACTTCAAATGGGTGAACTTTATAGTATGTAAATCATATCTCAATAAAGATATTAAAACAGACAAATCTGTGGCATTAGAAGTCAGAACAGCAATTACCCTTACGAGGTGGTGTTGTTGGAATGGACCCACGGGGACTCCCAGGATACTGGTAATGCTGTTTCTGATCTTGGAGCAGGTCACATGGCATGTTTACTTTATATATAAATGGACCCACAGTTCAAACCTGTGTTGTTCAAAGGTCAGCTTGGTCCCGGCATTATATTACACCAAGACAGAAACAAACAACCACCACAAAAATAAAGAAAGCTTCGGGCAATTGGGTATTATTATTTTAGTATTAAGACTATTCCATTAGTACATAAGGAAATCTGCATATGATAAGCCAGTCTGCAGCAAAGACCAGGACAGAAGCCAAGTCTCACGATTGGCCTGCATTACAAGAAAGAAAAGTAGGAGCGCCTGGGTGGCTCAGTCAGTTAAGCATTTGATTCTTGATCTCATCTCAGGTCTTCATCTTCAGACTAGCAATTTTCAAATTGAGTTCCACAAAACACTAGTGCATCCCAAATTCTAATGGGTATTCCACAAAAGAAGGTTCCATGAGCAATTATACTCAGGAGATGTGGGGTTAAATAAGGAGAACTGCGTTTGACTACAAAATTCCTCAGTGCCTTTCCTTGACTATGTGATGAGTCTCCAAGGTAAGGAAGGGCAGTTGGGAGGGTTGTGGGTTGCATAACCAGGCCTGTCTCCAAAGAATACCAGTTAACATCTCCCAGGGCTGCTCAAGATCCCCAAACTGAAGATCTGTAAACGAAGTTTTTCAAATTCCTCTTGTGTAAGTCTTCCCTGAACAAAAAATTAACCTATCTAGCTCCCAGCAAGGCAGAATTTACAGTTCTTCCCACTTGCTTTCTAAGAGAAGTTGGCTGAAGAAAGAGGACAGGGGTACCTGGCCGGCTTAGTTGGTAGAGCATGCTCACCAGTCAGAAGGGCTAAAATTAACAACACAAGAAACAAGAAGTGTTGGCGAGGATGCATAGAAAGGGCCAGAAGGCTCCTTAAATTACCTTCTAAAAGTTTTATAGTCCTTCAATAAGCTGTCTTTTAGGATATGTTTTCCCCAATTACATGCCAAGAAATGATGCATAAGGTGAATTCAGCCTTACCCACAACCAGGTCCCCGGAAACATAAAAAACAAACAAAACCAAGTTAGGGGATCATAGCTACCACTGTTGTGCAGTTACCATACGTCAAGCACCATTTTTAAAAATAAACTTTTCACTTTAGAACAGTTTTAGATTTACAGAAAAATGAACAGATAATATAGAAATTCCCACATACCTCATATCCAGTTTCACCTGCTATTAACATCTTACATTTGTCATAATTAATGAACCCATATTGATACATTATTTTTTAAAAGATTTTATTTTTTTATTTATTTTATTTATTTTTTTTAAAGATTTTATTTATTTATTTGAGAGAGAATGAGAGAGAACACATGAGAGGGGATAGGGTCAGAGGGCAAAGCAGACTCCCTGCCGAGCAGGGAGCCCGATGCGCGACTCGATCCAGGGACTCGATCCAGGGACTCCAGGATCATGACCTGAGCCAAAGGCAGTTGCTTAACCAACTGAGCCACCCAGGCGCCCTGATTTTATTATTTTTTTAAAGATTTATTTATTTATTTGACAGAGACACACAGAGAGAGGGAACACAAGCAGGGAGAGTGGGAGAGGGAGAAGCAGGCCTCCTGCAGAACAGGGGAGCCGGATACCGGGCTTGATCCCAGGACCCTGGGATCACGATCTGAGCCGAAGGCAGACGCTTAACGACTGAGCCACCAGGCGCCCCAAAGATTTTATTTTTTAAGCAATCTACACCCAATGTGGGACTCGAACTTACAACCACATGATCAAGAGTCACACGCTTGGGGCACCTGGGTGGCTCAGTTGTTAAGCGTCTGCCTTCGGCTCAGGTCATGGTCCCGGGGTCCTGGGAACAAGCCCCACATCGGGCTCCCTGCTCAGTGGAGAGCCTGCTTCTCCCTCTCCCACTCCCCCTGCTTGTGTTCCCTCTCTCACTGTCTCTCTCTCTCTGTCGAATAAATAAAAAAATCTTTAAAAAAAAAAAAAAAAGAGGGCGCCTGGGTGGCTCAGTTGGTTAAGCGACTGCCTTCGGCTCAGGTCATGATCCTGGAGTCCCGGGATCGAGTCCCGCATCGGGCTCCCTGCTCGGCGGGGAGTCTGCTTCTCCCTCTGACCCTCCTCCCTCTCATGCTCTCTGTCTCTCATTCTCTCTGTCTCAAATAAATAAATAAAATCTTAAAAAAAAAAAAAAGAGTCACACGCTTTACTGACTGAGCCAGCCAGGTGCCCTTGATTCATTATTAACTAAAGTTCATGCTTTATTCAGATTTCCTTAGTTTTTACCCAATATCCTCTTCTGTCCCAGGACCCCAAATAGGACACCACTTTACATCTAGGCATCATACATCCTTAGGCACCTCGTGGCTGTGACAGTTCCTCAGACTTTCCTTGTTTTGTGACATGGATAGTTTTGAAGAGTACCGGTCAGATATTTTCTAAGACTGGGATCTGTCTGTGCCTTCATCATTAGACTCAGGTTATGGGTTTGGGGAAGAAGACCACAGCGCTATGGTGCCATATTGGCACATCATATCTAGGGCCCACACTATCAGCATGGCTTGTCACCATTGACGTTGACCTCAGTCATCAGGCTGAGGTCTTGTTTGTCCGGTTTCTCCCCTGTAAAGTGACTCTTTTTCCCTACCCACTTCTATACTGTACTCTTTGGGAAAAGTCACTACGCATATTCTACACTTAGAGTGGGAAATAATGTTCCTCTCTGTGAGGGTAGAGCATCCATATAAATTATTTGGAATTCTTCTATATGGGAAGTTTGTTCTAATTAATCATTTATATTAGTATGAACCCATGGATATTTATTTTATACTTTGGGATTATCCAATACTATTTTATTTTGTTGCTTAAATTGTTGAGCTTTGGCCACTGTGAGCTCACTCGGTTGGTTCCTGTGTCCCTCTGACATGCCCCATCGATAAAGAGTTTGTTTGGTTTTGAGTATTTTCTTAGTTCCTGGTACTACAAAATCCTGTGTATATCCCATCTCAGTCCTAGGGTCAGCCATTTCTCCAAGAAGCCTTGATGCTTTTTACAGGAGAATGGTATTTATTAAACACCAAGCTCTGAGCACTAGGTGTCAGGCACCACTTTATACTTAATCATCTCAACAATCCCAAGCAACAGGGTACCCCATTAGCCATAGCTTACAAATGAGGTTAAGTAGCCTGCTCAAGGTCACATCAATAAACAGTAGGGCAGGGCTTTGAAAGCAGGGAATCTGATTCCAGAAGCCATTTCCTGACCACACTGCCACTGCTGTCCCCCAAGAGGATGCAGATGAAGTCACACGGATGCACTTATAAGAGCACTGACCTTGGCAACAGAGCCTTTTCAAAATAACTGGCTCAGCTAACAAGGTCCATGAGAAAGGCAGAATTTGGGAACCCCACTGCCAACCATACAGGGACACATTCTTTGGTGTAAGGAACAGTGAAAACACAAACTCCAGTTGTTAGTGGCTTAACCGTCACAATCAACCACCAGAGTACTGTTTGGTCTCTCCTTATTTGGTAACTTTCAAACTTCTAATACAGTCAGTCCATCAGGCAATCTGGTCACTCAGTATTCCCTGATGTCGCCTACACTGAGCCGTAACTTCATGCCTTTTACAACACTAGAGAGTTGTTTAACCAAGTGGGAACAACCAGCTCTTAAAACTTGTTAAAGCACATCCACTAGAAGGCTAAAATTATAACGCTGAAAATGCCAAGTGTCAGTGAAGATGTGGACTCAACAGATCTCTCGTACGTGGATAATGGGGATGTAAAATGGTGCAGCCACTTTAGAGAACAGTTTGGAGGTTTCTTATAAAGAGAAGTATGCACTTACCATACAATCCAGCAATTCCACTCCTGGGAATCTACCCTAGAGAAATGAAAACAGAGATCCACACAAAGACTTGTACCTAAGAGTGTGCCTAGCAGCTTTATTAGTAAACAACAGCCCCAAAATAGAAACAACTCACATGTCCACTAACTGATGAATGGAGAAGCGCACTGTTACATTCATGCAGTGGAACACCACTCAGCAATAAAAATGACCAAACTACTGACGCAGGCCACCGTATGCATGAACCTCAAAAACGTCATGCTAGATAAAGAAGCCAGATTCAAAAGACCATGCACATTTACAGATACATTTATGACACTTCATTTATATGAAATTCTAGAAAAGGCAACATTTTAGCAATAGAAAGCATACTAATGATCCACGGAGCCAGGAGGAGGGGGAGGGGGAGGAGATTGACGGCAAAGGGGCACAAGGGAACTTCTGGCGGGTGATAGAAGCATTCTACATCTTGACTGTGAAGCTGAGACACTACTGTCTACATTTGCCAAAAATCATCAAACTGTATACTTAAAATAGGTAAATTTTATTCTGCGCAAATTATACCTCAACAAAGTTGTTAAAATCAGGAGATTTCACATTTTAAAATTCAAGTCAGATCCTTACTCCACGATACACTTAAATATTGGTTAATATTGGTCAAAGGTTGAACGTAAAAGTAAACTAAAAGGAAATGTACTTGTGTATTTACCGGCCCATAGGATAGGGATGGCCTTTACACACAGAAGTTCAATGTAGTCACAAAGAAGGGAAGATCTAGAGGTGAGCCTAGCCACACGTTTTAACATGTTTACATAAAAAGCTTAACAAAATGTAAAGGCAAACTACGATCTGAGAAAATATTTGCAACAAATACGAGGATAGCTAACATATTTAATTATGAAGACCACTTACAAATAAATAAGTAAAACACTAGTGTCTCTCAAAGAAAATGGACAAAAGGGCATATGATGATTCACTTAAGAGATAAAAATAACCAGTAGGCAAAACTACTGGCACTTAAAGAAATACAAGAGCTGTCTTTTTTTGTTTAATCCATCTATCGAATTGGCAAAGGTCTGCAACAAGTGTATTCCACCAAGGAACAAGGTTGTGGTGTGGCACTGGCCATGTCACATGGCACAACTAATGGGGAAATGAAATGTGCACAAGCAAGACCACTGAGAACATCCACTACCTTCCCTGGTGATGACAGGCTTCCTGGGGCAAGAGGATATGGTAGACTCTCAATTTCTGATTAATCATTCTGTATTGTGTGACTATTCTCCAGTAAACATGAATTACTTGTTTAAGTAGGAAAAAGATATTAGAAAGAAAAGAGCCCATATCCGTTAGCTCAGCAATTACACTTCCAGGTTTCTATCCCAACGATACCAACAGAGACACAAACAAAATTTATAGACAGTGATGTTCATCACGGTACCATAACAGCAAGAATGCTAAAAACTTAAGTATCTAATATCAAGGAATGATCTAATGATAATTGCAGCCAGAAGCTGAAATATTATGTAGCCATTAAAAATTATTCTTTCAAATAATATTTAATGATACAGGAAAACGTTCAGCCATAATTTAATGTTAAGTGAAAAAAGGATGGTAACAATCAAACAAATACACATACATGTAAGAAAGAGAATGGGTATAAATATGTAAAATATTTTTTTATTTTTTAAAGATTTATTTACTTATTTTAGAGAGAGACAATGAGAGAGAGCACAAGCAGGAGGTGCAGAGGGAGAGGGAGAGAGAAATAAGCAGACTCCACGTTGAGTGCAGAGCCTGACATGGGGCTCAATCCCAGGACCCTGAAATCATGACCTGAGCCGAAACCAAGAGTCAGACAGTTAAATGACTGTGCTACCCAGGTCCCCCATAAAATTTTTAAAAAATATTTATTTATTTGAGAGAGAGAGAGATAAAGAGCACACGGGGTGGGGGAGGGGCAGAGGGAGAGAGAAAATCTCAAGCTGGTTCCCCACTAAGCACAGAGCCTGATGCAAAGCTCAATCTCATGACCCTGAGATCATGACCAGAGCAGAAATCAAGAGTCGGACACTTAATGGACTGAGCCACCCAGGGGCTCCAAAATACATAAAATATCTTAAAGTATCTATGTCTGGGTGGGATCAGCAATGACTTTAATTCTCTTCATTATTCTTTTCTATATTTTTCAGTGTTCACAATGAATATACATTACTTTAAATGTGTGTGTGTATGGGCATTCTCAAGAGCTTTAAGAAATCAGTGAACTCGTTGGCTAACCGCCAACAGAAACATGAGCTCAAAATGAACTGTCTTGATATTATAATAGCAGTTTAAAGGGAGACAGACATGAAAGTTCATGGGAGGAATGAAAGGCAGTTACTGAAAGTTGGGTTGTGGACTGAGGAATTCAATTTGAGAAGAGAAGAGAAATTTTAACAAATCCCAATCTGTTTCATCACAGACAAGCAGACTTACTTAAAAAACAACCAACACCACGGAGCGCCTGGGTGGCTCAGTCGTTGAGCGTCTGCCTTTGGCTCAGGTCATGATCCCAGCGTCCTGGGATCAAGCCCCACATCGGGCTCTCTGCTCCATGCGAAGCCTGCTTCTCCCTCTCCCACTCCCCCTGCTTGTGTTCCTGCTCTCACTATCTCTCTCTCTATGTCAAATAAATAAATAAAATCTTTAAAAAAACAAAAAACAAAAAAACAATCAACACCAAACCAGTAAACTGTACACTTTAAAGTGGTTTAGGTACAAACTCCAGTGTGTGCCAAAATCCCTGGCTGGCTCCAGACCATCACAACAAGCAAGTGATAAACACAACCCGTGGTTCTGGAAATGGCTGTGGTGGATAAAGGATCACTTATTTCCCCCCATGATTCTTTCAATAGACAGAAGGGCTGGGTATAAAACAAGAATGAAAGTCAGGGGAGAGAAAAAGAGAAACACCGTTATGAAAAAACACCTAGGAAAAGTATCTTCCTATTCTCTCCAACAGGATATGACATATTTTCACAGGCCTTTAAAGTTAGATGAGGAATATTAAGAAGTACACAAAGCACAACACAAAGCTATGAAGGGTACGGAGCCGTGCTGGTGAAAAACAAAAAAAATCCTGCCCCACAGTCACCCAAAAAATCCAAAAAAAAAACCCACCCAGATTCAAGGACAAACAGGAGTTAAATAATATAGTTGCAGGCAAGGGTAGAAAGAGGAAGGTAAATAAGACTCTGTGCATTAATTAAGATTCTATTCATTTTTATTAAACCAAGTCTTATTTAAGTGGAATTTAAGCCTTATTTAATGCATGAAAATGGAGGTCAAATTCACTTTTTGTGAAAAGGTACACTTGTAATGCCCAAATCCAAACATTTGTATTTAAGCATTGCTTCTAAAGATCTTAATCAGAAGCATCGGCCCTTGGCTCAGGTCACGGATTGAGCCCCAGCTCAGCAGGGAGCCTGCTTCTCCTTCTGCCCCTCCCCCTGCTTGTGCTTTCTCTCTCTTTCTCTCCCTCCCCCCTTCTCTCTCTCAAATAAATAAATAAAATATTAAAAAAAAATCTTAAGGCAGGTGGTAGGCATCAGCTTTGGGGCTTCACCAGTGGAGGGATGAAAAGAATTGGGGAAGGCTAATTACGGAGTACCCTCTCAACTAGAGTTGAGAGGATTCAGGTTCTAATTTCCACTCTTTTTGAGAGATTAAGTAATTCAAACCAAATTACTAAAACAAGGTCAGGGGGGCACCTGGGTGGCTCAGTTGGTTAAGCATCTGCCTTCGGTTCAGGTCATGATCCCAGGGTCCTCGGATCGAGCCCCGCATTGGGCTCCATGCTCAGCGGGGAGCCTGTTTCTCCCTCTCCCTCTGCCTGCTGCTCCCCTGCTTGTGCTCTCTCTGTCAAATAAATAAATTCTTTAAAAAAAAAAATAAATAAATAAAATAAATAAAACAAGGTCTGGAACCTTCAATGAAGATGGCTGTACCCAATTAATTACTTGGTGTGGTGAGGAAAATTGTGACCTGCATTACCAAACATCATGAAAACACAAAAGGACATAAAAGTATTCATAACTAATAAAAATTTTTCATTTAAATTGCACCCTTTGGGGTGCCTGGGTGGCTCAGTTGTTAAGCGTCTGACTTCAGCTCAGGTCACGATCCCAGGGTCCTGGGATCGAGCCTCGCATCGGGATCCCTGCTCCGCGGGAAGCCTGCTTCTCCCTCTCCCACTCCCCCTGCTTGTGTTCCCTCTCTCGCTATGTCTCTCTCTGTCAAATAAATAAATAAAATATTTAAAAATAAATAAATTGCACCCTTTAATGAAGTAAATCCACTGCTAGGAATGTAAGCCACTGATAAACGTGGAGAATTAAAAAAAAAAAAAAACTACGTTCAAATATCTTCATTGAAGAATCATCCTAGCAAGTTACAGTGCAACATATTTAATAGAATACCATATAGTTTGGGGTATCTGTTTAAGGGACAAATACATATTCATGCATACACACACACACACACACATCTACATATATATGTGTACACACACAGAATGTGCACAGAAAATTTATGGCAGTACATCTAAGAAAATGTATCTTTTTTAAAGATTTTATTTATTTGAGAGAGAGAGAGAGCACAAGTGGGGAGTAGGGGGAGAAGCAGAGCAAGAGGGAGAGAGAGAATCTCGAGCAGACTCCCCACTGAGTGCAGCACCTGATTTGGGCCTCAATCCCACAACCCTGAGATCATGACCCCAGCCGAAACCAAGAGTCAGACGCTTAACTGACTGAGCCACACAGGTGCCCACATCGAGAAAATGTTAACCGGGATTGACTCTGTCAAGTAGGGGAGGGTCCTGAGACTAATTTAAAACCTTTCACTGTTTCCATTTATCACAAAGCCAGTATTACTTTTATTTAATTTTGTTTTAATTTAAAGAGAAAAAGTTGCTAGTTGATGCATCTATTTATAAAAACAGAAGGTGAGATGCACACAAGGAAGAGAGAATCAAACAAGATTATTTGAGGTGCGCTGCAACTTTGATTCTATAAAAATACATTTATGAGAGACAAAACCTTAAACCTCTGCAACGACAACAGATAATCTAAAAAATCCTCTGTGATATAATAGGAAACTGTGATGCCTTCAGAACGTGTAGGATTTTTTCTTTTTATAGGTATGTTTTGAGTAATCCATTAAAAAGTTCAGACAGTAAAAAAGTTGGCACTCCCACTCGGTTAGATAAGGGTAGATTTTTTCAAAACAAGGATCTGACTGTCAGTCTTTCCCCTTTTACAACCCTGCCTTCCATCCACTGGGATAGCAAATAATAATTCATTTATAATTTGCCACTTAACCAGACGCTAGGCTATGAGCTTCACATAGTTGATCTCATTTAATCTTTGAAACAATCCTATAAAATAGGTATTATTATGCCTGTTCCTTTTTTGGGGGGGGAAGGGCAGAGGGAGAGAGAGAATCTTAAGCAGGCTCCACTACACACAGTGCGGAGTCTGATATGGAGCTCGATCTCACAACCCTGAGATCATGACCTGAGCCAAAATCAAGAGTTGGATGCTTAAACGACTGAGCCACCCAGGTGCCCTATTATGCCTGTTTAAAACTGAGTGTGGGAGGGGCGCCTGGGTGGCTCAGTCGTTGAGCGTCTGCCTTCGGCTCAGGTCATGATCCCAGGGTCCTGGGATCAAGCCCCACATCGGGCTCCCTGCTCCGCGGGAAGCCTGCTTCTCCCTCTCCCACTCCCCCTGCTTGTGTTCCTGCTCTCGCTCTCTCTCTCTGTCAAATAAATAAATAAAATCTTTAAAAAATAAAAAATAAATAAATAAATAAATAAAACTGAGTGTGGGAGCGCCTGGGTGGTTCAGTCGTTAAGCCTCTGCCTTTAGCTCAGGTCATGGTCCCACGTCGGGCTCCCTGCTTCTCCCTCTCCCACTCCCCCTGCTTGTGTTCCCTCTCTCACTGTGTCTCTCTCTGTCAAATAAATAAAAATAACATCTTTAAAAAAAAAAAAAGAGTGTGGAAGATTTTATTTTTGAAAGAGGGCAGCCTCTAGATATCCCATCCCACATACTCATCTTAGTATGTGTCTTTGCCACTCCTCCATCAAGAGGTGGGATCTATGTTCTCTATCCTCAAATCTGGGGGATGTGGAGGAGACACTGTGACATTTCTGACGCTAGATCAGAGAAGGGTGGCCTCGCACCCTTGGGATGCTGATCCTCAGAACCCGACTGCCACCCTGTGAGGAAGGCCAAGCCATGTGGAAATAGTAGTGTTCTGGCTGACGGCCCAGGCTACAGTCCCAGTGGACAGCCGGCATAAATTGCCAGATATGTGAGCGAGAAACTTTTGCGAGGACTCCAGCCCAGCCAGAATCTGACTGTGGGTGCATGACAGACTCTGAGTGAGGCCTGCCTAGTTGAGTCCAGGCCACCCACAGAACCATGAGAGAGATTAAGATGTTGTTATTTTAAGCCACTAAGATGGGGTAATTTGTTGGGAAGCAATAAATAACCAGAATAATGAAGAAAACCAGTTTAAGAAAGGTCAGCAACCTGCAGGAGACTGCCGTGTCTGCCTGGCTCTATAGCCCATGCTCTTAACAACTTCACGGTGCTTTTCCCTCCTCCCTACAACTGCCTATGATGCAAAACAAAAAGGAGAAGGTGATCCAATGATCAATACATCCCTAAACACTTGGGCAATGTCTAGAAAACAAAGTAGAAAATACACCTAGAAAACCGTAAGATAGAGACCAACATGATAACCTAGAATTCCTGGCCCCACTCTTTGACCCCATGCTAGGAGTCCATTTTCCCCATTACTCACTTTTTCTGTTCATTCTACTTCCACAACTCTGTCTCTTTGACTTCCTGTTCTGGAGTATTTTCTCCACTGTTAAATATTTGCTAAACATTTAACTGATCAGGAATTACACCTGGGTGACGATAGGTTCCCCAATTCTCAGATTGGATTTTAAGGTAGAAGGCATAATAAAGATGTAACACTAAACCAACTAATAGAAAACTACCAAAATCGCCATCTAAAATAACATATCAAATAATACCTACTATATATAAAAAGAAAACAACACCCAAAGGTTTAAAGGATACAAATAAAATGTATCTATATAAAATATTTATATAAAATATTTGTTTACAATATGTATTCTATTTTGTTACAGTATACAACATAAAATGCTAACATTAGTGTTTAAAAGGGAGGATAGGGGCACCTGGCTGGCTCAGTCGATAGAGCATGTGACTCTTGATCTTGGGATTGTGAGTTCAAGTCCCTCATTGGGTGTGATTACTTAAAAACAAAATATTTTAAAAATAAACAAATAGGGACACCTGGGAGGCTTAGTCAGTTAAAGGTCTGCCTTTGGCTCAAGTCATGATCCCAGGGTCCTGGGATCGAGCCCCGCATCGGGCTCCTTGCTTGGCGGGAAGCCTGCTTCTCCCTCCCTCACTCCCCCTGCTTGTGTTCCCTCTCTTGCTGTGTCTCTCTCTGTCAAATAAATAAATAAAATATTTTTTAAAAAATAAAAAGGGGAAATAAATACACATTTATATATGCTTATATATAAATATATAGATACACATTTATATATAAACATATATAGACATAAAAGAAACTATAAGAGTGGTTGCCTCTTGGGTGCCTGGGTGGCTCAGTTGGTTGGGCGACTGCCTTCGGCTCAGGTCGTGATCCTGGAGTCCCGGGATCGAGTCCTGCGTCAGGCTCCCTGCTCAGCGGGGAGTCTGCTTCTCCCTCTGGCCCTCCCCCCTCTCATGTGCTTTCTCTCATTCTCTCTCTCTCAAATAAATAAATAGGATCTTTAAAAAAAAAAAAAAAAAAAAGAGTGGTTGCCTCTAGAGCAGGAAGGGTCTAAGAGGCAAAGGTGAATAAATGGAATGATCAAATGATCAAACCTAACTTCCAACAAAACTGAGACATGCTGACATCAGGCTGACATCAGACTCTAGATGGGACACACTGACAGGTATACAACATCACCTCTGACATATTCTTGACCAAAACATTTACGCTAAAGCTAATCATAAGGAAACAATCAGACAAATCCAAATTGAAGGATATTTTGCAAAATACATGGCCTGAATTCTTTAAAAAAGTCAAGAAAGACACATAAGGCAGGACACTGTGCCAGATTAAAGGAGACCAAAGAGATATGACAAGAAAATGCAATTTGTGATTTTTGATTGGATCCTGGAAAAAATAAAAACACCTATAATGGATGTTATTGGGATAACTGGGAAAATCTGAAATACAGGCTGCATTTTGGATAACAGTACTATCTAAGACATTATTTGTACTGTGATTATGTAGGAGAATGTCCTTGTTCTTAGCAGATACTTGCTGAAAGTGGTGAAAGGTACTGATGTCCGCTACTAACTCTCAAAAGATTTGGCAAAAATAAATATTGTACATAATTTAGAGAATGCAAGTGAGCAAGCACACGAACAAAAGGGAAAATGGTACACATAGGTGAAAGGTTTATAAATATTCAATGAATTCTTCTTGCAATTTTCATGTAGATTCAAAAATTTTCAAAATAGGTGCGTTTGAGTGGCTCAGTCGTTAAGTGTTAAGCATCTGCCTTCGGCTCAGGTCATGATCCCAGGTCCTGGGATAGAGCCCCACATCGGGCTCCCTGCTCAGCCGGGAGTCTGCTTCTCCCTCTCCCACTCCCCCTGCTTGTGTTCCTGCTCTCGCTGTCTCTCTCTCTGTCAAATAAATAAATAAAATCTTTAAAAAATTTTTTTTCAAAATAAAGAGTTGGGAAGGAAAGAAGGAACACAGTAAAAAAATATGTGTCTGTAAGTCCACACTATAAATAAAAGTGTAAAGCCTTTTGTAGGCCTTGTATTCTAACTACAGTTTTGGGTGCATTAATGAAAAAGATGAACATGTAAACAATATCTACCAAAAGAAAATAAGAATGTCTTGTAAAGGGCGAATGAGATGAATTAATTATTTTAAATATCTCTGTTCCACAATTTATGCCATAATCAATCACCAGCTGACACTTAGGGTACAAAGCAAATTTTACATTGTAACCATATCTAATATAATTCAATCTTTTTACAGGAAAAAAAAAAAAAGCCCATTCTAGTTGGTTGCATTTGAATTGCCCATAATCCACAAATCCAAGCATAGGTAAATTTTTTACCCGTCACATTTTCTAGGACGACAACCTCCTTTCCCAACTTCCCAATTAACACTCACTTCACCAAATAGTTGTTTCAAAATCCCTATGAAAAGAGTTCCCACAAAAACACAGCTGCTTGATCCAAAAAATACAATAGCCCAGCTTTCCTCTCAATTGTTCCCTAAACCGATGTCACGAAAAGGCAGGAAGCCACACAGTAACCGCTCGCTACCTTACGCCGAATGTTCCAGAATCTCAGTTTCAATCCAGCATTTTAAAACGACAACAAAACCCTCAAAACTTGTAACATAACCTTGCACTAAAATATGCCGGGGGGGAGGGGTGAGGAGAGGGACTCCGGAGGACGCTGTGAGACCCCAGCGCCCCCAGAACCGCCCCGAACGCCGGGGGCGCCACCTCCTGACCGCCCAGGGAGGCTCAGGGTCCCCACACGCGGCGCCCCCCCGCCCCCGACCGGCCGAGGGGCCGCATAGGCGCGACGGGGCCCGGCCCCTCCAGTCTCTCCCGGCCCCGCTCACTCTTCATCCTGGATTCGGAAGCCGACGACAAGCCCTTGCCGACACTGGACGGAGAAGAAAGGGGCAGAAAGGACGGCCCCCTGGCTTCCACTCCTCTGAGGCAGGGTCCCGAACTAGGACCTCCGCGCTGGCCCCCCGACAGAAAGCGTTAGAACCCGGCCGCCATGTTGTATCTCTGTCACCTTAGCAACCGTCAGGTCCTGGACGCCTCCAGGCTGCCGCCCGCGCGTGCGCAAAAAGCCATGTCCGCATCCGTCGGCCCTACGTGTACGCGTGCGCAGTGCGGCCCGCCTCCTTAGTCTGGTTGCTAAGCAACCTCCCCAGCAGCTTTTCGTGAGCAATTCCCGGCCTTTGAAAAGTGTGGGCAACCTTCCGGGATCGCGATCCCCATCCTGCCTGAGAATTTATCCAGAAGGACAGTCGAGCTTTAACTGGGCTGGGGACGCACTAGATAACTGTCAGTTGATACCTGTTCTTTGCGGTCTCACCCTGCAGTTGAGCGTCTACTAACTAGTCCGGTACCCAGAGGTTGATTTTTAAGTTTTTGTTTTTAATTCAACAAGCATTTATTGAGCGTAGGGCACTGTTGCAGGTTTGGGGACTATAAGGGAGAGCAGTGCAGTCAAGGTCCCTTACTTCCTGAGACTTCTATTCCCGTGTAAAGTTGAGGGAATGAATATGTGAATAAACTATGTGCAAATAGGGTGACTAAGCGAACAGCGGCCAGCCCTCAAGGAGCTGACAATGCACTAAAAGTAACAAGTATGTATCAGTGTAGCATTTTATGAAGTTCATTGTCTTGTATTTGCTTTTTTCATCCCCACAACTACTCCATAAGGTCAACTATTCCTAATTTTTCCAAGAAATTTTTGAAATTAAAGAAATGCGTCCATTGTAAAAAAAAAAATCAAAATACAGAAATATATCAAATAAAATTTGAAATAATCCTTTCGAAGCCCTTCTATCGTTCTCACTCCCCTCCTCCCCAGAATTAACCACTGGCAACAGTTGAGTGGCATCTTTTCAGAATTTCTGTGCATGAGTTTGCAGACTTTCCTCATAATTGAAAATCATAGATATTCTTCTATAATTTGGTTTTTTAAAAGATTTTATTTATTTGACAGAGAGAGAGAGCACAAGCACAGGGAGCAGGCAGAGGGAGAGGGAGAAGCAGGCTGCCCTCCGAGCAGGGAACCTGACACAGGGCTTCAATCCAAAGGGCTTTGAGCCAAAGGCACTCAACTGACTGGGTGGTTCACCCAGGCGCCCCTATAATTTGCTTTTTTTTTTACTTAACAAATCATAGTCATCTTTTAATATTAGCACATGGTGAGTTACCCTATGTTTTCTAACTGCTGCATAATATTCCACAGTTTGGGTATACTCTCGTTTTTTTAACCATTTCCCTATTAATGTTTCCTATTTTTACCATTACAAACAATACTTCAGAAAATATCCTTGTGCATATCTTTGAGCACACATGTGACTATTTCTGTTGGAACTGATAGATTATAAGACATCTACAGGGCGCCTGGGTGGCTCAGTTGGTTAAGCGACTGCCTTCGGCTCAGGTCATGGTCCTGGAGTCCCGGGATCGAGTCCCGCATCGGGCTCCCTGCTCGGCAGGGAGTCTGCTTCTCCCTCTGACCCTCCCAACCCTCCCCCCTCTCATGTGCTCTCTCTCTCAGTCTCTCTCTCTCAAATAAATAAATAGGATCTTTAAAAAAAAAAAAAAGACATCTACAATTTAGGAGCGCCTGGGTGGCTCAGTTGGTTGGGTGTCTGCCTTAGGCTCAGGTCATGATCCCAGAGTCCTGGGATAGGGCTCCCTGCTCAGTGGGAAGCCTGCTTCTCCCTCTCTCTCTACGACTCCACCTGCTTGTGCGCTCTCTCTCTGTCAAATAAATAAAATCTTAAAAAAAAGACATCTACAATTTAAATGTTGACTTACATGAAATCATTCTCTAAAAACTGTGCCAACACACAGAGAGATCTATATATGAATTCCCTTCCCCCACACTTACATGGACACAGGATATCTACTAAGATTCAGGAAAAGATCAAAACATGACAACGTGCAATTTTTTATTTCTTTATGCTTCTCAATCCCTCTCTCTTGTCCTTCCTTGAGGACATATTCTTCTCCTCTGGAAAGCTAGAAGCTTTCTCCTCTATAAGCCACTGCAAGGGAGATCTGAACACTTCCAATGCTGGCCTCAGCCTTTCTTACCTATCCCCTACCGTCTGGATCTCATCTTGGCAGGGGACAAAAATACCTGCCTCGGTGCTCTCTACGCTCAACACTTCCTTCCTCCCTGTCCCTACAAGACACCTCAGTTTCCTCCACACCCCTCCACCTTTTTCTACTCACTCACCTCTCGCTGGTCCCAGCCTCCTCCTTCCAGCCCCAGGGTGACCAAGTCTCCACAGCTGCCTGTCATTTACAGGATAAATCTCCATTTCTCACCCCATATACAATCTCCCTCTACCTGAAATCTTCTGGCCCAACACTTTGCCCATCCCATCTTCCTTTGAAGTCTTTGTGCCCAAAATCATTTTGGTTTAGAAAGTTATTTTTTCTTCCTCAAATAATGTTTTTAATATATTTAACATATATTTAATTATTTTAATTACTATAAATCATAATTTTAAAAAAATTTTTTTATTTATTTGACAGAGAGACACAGTGAGAGAGTGAACACAAGCAGGGGGAGTAGGAGAGGGAGAAGCAGGCTTCCCAAGGAGCAGGGAGCCTGACCCAGGACCCTGGGATCATGACCTGAGCCAAAGGCAGACATTTAATGACTGAGCCACCCAGGCCCCCCTATAAATTATAATTTTTATAAACATATTACTTATTTAAATTATTGTATAAAATAGATATTTTAATATCTTTTTACTATTAAGTTTAATATATAATAATATATAAAATATAGTATGATGTATTATGTTATATTATATTATATTATATTATATTATATATTTGGTGGCTATTCTGTGTCATGGTTGCACCATCCCCTATTTAATTGGTCCCCTACTGATGGACATCTGGGTTGTTTCTAATAGTCTGGTCTTTCAAACAATGCTGCAATGATCAACCCTGTATATACATTATTTCCTGTATGTCCAAGTGTATCTAGAGGAGAAATTCCTAAAGTGGAGTTTGCAAGTCAAAGGTATCTACTTTGAAATTTTTACTTCTTTTTAAAAAACTGAGTCAAACTCATATAACATAGAATTAACCGTTTTAAAGAGTGACATTTAGTACATTCACAGTGTTGTGCAACCATGACCTCTATCTAGTTCCAAAAGATCACTGTTACCCCAGAAGGAAGCCCTATACCCATTAAGCAGTCTCAAAAACATGATGTTAAATGAAAGAAGCCAGACACTAAAAGCCACATGTGTATCGTATGATTCCATTTATTGAAAATGTCCAGAATGGGCAAATCCGTAGAGACAGAAAGTGGATTAGCGGTTGCCAGGGGCTGGGGGTGGGGAGAAGGAGTGACGGCTCATGAGGACAGGGTTTCTTGTTGTGGTGACGACAATGTTCTGGAATTAGATTACAGTGGTGGTTACACAATTTTGTAAGTCTATCAATAATTACTGAATTGTACATATTAAATGGTTAAGAATATGTGAATTTTATCTCAAAATAAATTTAAAAAAAAACCCACATTGCTGATGGTGCTATCTTTGTCGGCTCTGAAAAGCCACATCTAACCCCTGCAGACCACTGGAATTTGATCTCTTCTTATCTCCTTGTGGTCTTTTCTCTTATTTTGGGACTTTGTCACATTTATCTTTCTCTCGCTGTCTCTTTCATATGTTTCTTCTACCCACTTCGGTTCTAAGCTCCTTGGGCTGCCCACCTGCCTTTTATCTCCCCAGCAGGCAGAGGGTGTTACTGGATAGTCACTGAGTACCTGTTAAATAGATGAACATGTGAAATGCCTTTGGCGGGTGAGCCCCAGCACCACTGTTCCTGACTGCCATGGGCTGAGGAATTTTCTGCTCATTTTCATTGTGGACAAGTTCACCGTGGCTCTGGGGAATGAAATTGTAAAGACCAGGTTGATCACCATCCCGCAGAGGAGCAAGGCGCCCACCGTGGGTTGACGCGGCTTCAGCATGCTTATCCAGGCAAGCAGGGACTGCTGGGCGTCGGCCCTCATCAGGTGGTCCAGCTGGTCCCCCAGGTGTGCAGCATGCACCTCTTACCTGAAGGCCCTGGGAGAGAGGGAGGAAAAGGGCCTCCAGAATGGAAGATCAAAGGATACCAATGGGGAACCTTAACAGGAAGTTTACAAAAGGGGAATTGTGAAAGATTTTGTCTAGAGCAGTGGTTCTTAAGATTTAGCAGCACCAAAATCACCTGCCTTCAGGTGATTGTGATTTGTTGATCCTAGATTGCCAAGCCCGACCCCCAAAGTTTCTGCATCTGTAATTCTGGGGTGGGGCTCGATAATTTGCCTTACTAACAGGATCTGAAGAGAGCTGCTTCTGTACCAGTGACCCTATTTTGAGAACCACTGGCCTAGAGAATTCCTTATTCTTTATTTAATTCTAAACAGACTAGGAAATGCTACTTCAAAAAGAAAAGGGACTCTCTCTTCCTCTGCCCCTCCTCCCTGCTTGCTTGCACTTGCTCTCTTTCTCTCTCAAATAAATCTTGCTTGTGAAATGGAACCACCCGCACCGTAGAGCTCCTCTCTTGAAACTGCTCGAACACTACCTCGCTACAGCCACTCAAGCTTTTTGATTCATTCTAAAACTGGTCCTCAGACAGTTTATCCCATATCCTAGCATTAACTTTTCCCTATTTTCCAATGTCAAGAGATTCAGCCATGAAGCCATGTTCAGCAGATATGTTTCCTGCTGCTGAGCATCTTAATAAGTGTTCCAACAGGAAATAGGCAGAAGTTAGAAAACTTAGAGATGACAGAAATTTCAAATGTGTTAACACTGGTAAGGTGGGCACATGCAAATCAACCTAAAGATATTAGAAATTAGATTCATTTTAGAAAATAATAAACATCTCAAAGGAAACTAAGCTAACAGGGCTATGAGATAAAGAGGAGCAAGAAGAACATTAGCCATTCAAATTAACATGAAGCATGGTAGGTAACCAAGCACTAATAATGAGATCACAGTGTAATGTGTAACATGGAGGCAGAAATAGTCAACTTCAAACTAAGAGAGTCTATGCACATCTCTGAGAAAAAGGCATTCAGAAGAGCAGATATAAAGTTTAAGAAAAGGTTTCCTAACTCCCTTTGGGAATACAAAGAATTAAAATTCACCTGTTAAAGTGATAGAGAAGAGAGAATCACACCGGGTGACCCCAGCCAAATCACAGGACCACTGTTTTCTCACTTCTGTAAAATGGGGTTAAGAATACCCACTCCAAAGGGTGTTAGTGCACAATAAATCAGATGTCTGTGATGCACTATACAATACCGCTTGATTTTTGCCCAGATGCTCGATAAATGTTCTTGACTGATCAAGAGGCATCGTCAACTGTCACCTGCTGTTAATCACCTGCCAGGTGATTCGGGCCCACTCACTCAGGAAACAAGCCTTGAGTTCTGACAAGGGCGAGCCTGATTTTCAATGATGATTGAGCATCCAGGACAAACTTTAACCCTTGATAGGGAAGAATTAAACAGGCAGGCAGACTGACAGTTTGTAGAGGCCAAGTGGCCTGTTGTGGGAGACCCAGAGAGGCCTTTGCCGAGATCTCCCACTTGCTAGTGGCCATTCTGGGGCTTGGACCCAAATCTGCAACTTCCAACTCCCTGTGCTTTGCGATTAATGTACATGCTTTAAGGAAGGACACTTTTTATTTTTTAATTAATTTTTTTTAAGATTTTATTTTTGAGTAATCTCCAAACTCAACATGGGGTTTGAACTCACAACCCCAAGATCAAGAGTCACACGCTCCACCGACCAAGCCATCGGGGTCTTTTTTAAAAGACTTTTTAAAAGTCTCTGGAACCAACCAATTTGTTGTAGCAAATCAGAAGCAACATCTGAAAAATCCTCCCGTTTGTCTATTTTTCTTTTGTGTTGTCTAACAGCATTGGCATAGTACATATTGTACAATGAAGCATTTTATTTCTGCGCCATCCCCTCCCGTTTCTTTCCTTTTTTTTTTTTCCAGAATCAATTGGCAAGAATTCAGTTTCAACATTCAAAGTGTTTTACTCTCTCCTTGTCTCCTTGTCTCCTTTGCACTCCAGGGCGCCAAGTCAAAACACAAAACGTAAAAAGAAGGTTGGAAGATAGTTCAAGGAAATTGTTCAGGAAATAGACAATAGACATAGGCCTGGACCAAAGACAAGAGAAGAAAAGGAGAGATTCAACCCCGGAGTTTGGACCTAGGAAGAATGGTGTTCCAGAAAAAGATGAGAGGAGATTATCAAAATCTCCCTCAGAAACATTCTTCCTCTGAAATGTTACCAGAATGGAAGGGCATGTTTCGGAATCGAAAAGTCCAACAGACTGAATTTAACACACAATGGGTTTAACATTAACTCGACAAATTTGTATTGCACACCTACTCTGTGCCGAGCACTGTTCCAAGAACTTGGGATCCGTGAACGTGGGGAAGGAGGCCGCAACCAAAACGGTGAGAGAATAAATTTCTCTTAGATTCCGCCCGTTTGTGGTTTAAGGCAGCCCCAGGAAAAGAATACAGTATCTCTTGATTTTCACACTGACGTTTCCAATTTCTAAACAGAATGAGAAATTTTACGAGTTTAAAGCAAATGGACCGTTTTAAAAAGCCCCCTCGCAGACATTTAAAAACCTGAACAATAACTCTGTACCATTTAATGCTGATCATGTATGAGTTTGCGTTTTCCTAACTCAGAAAATGAAAATCAGGACTCGTCCGTCTTGCAAGAACCGTAAGATGGAGCGAGAACGGGCAGGAGGAGGCGTTAGTACCGCCCGGTGTGGGAGGCGCCCCGGCGCCAGGGGCGCTGCCGACGCGTCGGTCTCGGGTGCCCCCTACCGTCTGCGTTCGGTCACTGCGTCTCCCCCACCGCGGGCCCGCCTCTGGGCAGCCTTGGCCTGGCGCGCATTGCCCACCTACCGGGTGATTCGGGCCCGCCCACTCAGGACCCGAGTCTCGAATTCGGGCCTGGTTTGTGTCAGGGCTAGACCTCTAACGGATGATCTGAGCTTCATTCGACAAACCTGGATCGACCATCTACTATTATGTGCAGGTCACTTCTAGGAGCTGCGGGTGCAAAATACAGGTTGCCGCCCTCCTGCAGTTAGGAAATAAGCAAGCTCTGGACGAAATACAAGGCAGGAAAAGCAAGGATTCTGAGTGCGGGCGCGGGGCGGTCAAGGGAAGCCTCGCCGAGTATGTGACATTTAGGCAAAGACATAAGGACATGAGGGAGGGCGCCTTGGCAGTGTCCGGGGGAAGAGGATCCAGGAAGGGGGAGCAGAAGTGCAGCAGCCCCAAGGGAGGAGCAGGGCCTGGTGAGCCCGACGGTGATGGGGCTGTGGCGGGGAGCAGCGGTGAAAGGGGGGGGGGGGGTCTTTCAAATGGGTATTACTTTGGGCGTAGGGCTGCCAGATAGGTACAGGATGCCCAGTTAAAGCTAAATTTCAGATAAACGACTAATACTGGTTTTGTTCCAAATATCGCATGGGACATAATACTAAATTATTTGCTAAATCTGGCAACCTTATCAGGGCTGGGCCAGAAGGGGAGGGTTTGAACAGAGAAATGACTTGATCTGACTTGTTTTAAAATGTGATTTTGCAATTAGCTCATTCATCCATCTGACTCCTATTTATTATTACTTTTTATTTTAAGTACAATCTACCCCCCATCCTGGGGCTCAAACTCATGACCTCAAGATCAAGAGTCACATGTTGTACTGACTGAGCCAGCCATGCACCTTTGACTCCTATTTCTTAAATGCTTACTATTCCAGATGGTGCACTAGGCTCTGGACATTCAGCTATAAGCAAAATGGACAGGATGCCTGCCATGGCAGGCAGTCCCCTTTGCCCAGAGGGCTCCACCTGTTTTGGCCTACACTTACCCATTCTTGTCCTTCGAAACACAGTCAAGTGTCCCAGTCTTCAAAAACCGGCCCCACCTTTCAACCCAGCACGGTTTACCAAAGTGTCTCCACTCACACTAACACCTGTGTTTGCTAAACTGTGGGCTCCGTGAGGACAGGATCAGGTCTGTTTTACTCACAGCTGATTCCCTGGGATCAGGGCACTGCCAGGCTTAATGAGTGTGTGTTGACTAAATCTGGTTCAACAGCCTGCCTGGTGGCGGGGTGAGCTACCTAAACTCCTTCCAATAATATCTGTTCTGTTAAGATTCAGCTAGCCTGGGCTTCTGCTGTTTGCAACAAGGGACCCTGATGATACATTCACTGTTTTGCTTTGAGTGGTCAGACCAGAGGGATGGACAGTGTGAAAGCTGGGGCTCCCTTCTTTACTCCTGGGGCATTTGCCACCACAGCACAGGACATCAGAGCCTCAGAGACCAAGAGGCCATGGGACATACAGATGGGGCAAAAGAGTTTTGTCTTCCCAGCATATATTTTACTCCTTTTTTTTTTTTTTTTACAAACAGACACTATCCCTTTGGAGTGGGTATGCTCACCCAGCAGCTGTTTTATGATTTATTCAGGGCTAGTTAACAAGAGAGGGCAAAATGAAGACATTTTCCAGACAAAAATAAAAGGGGGGGTGAGGGTGCAATGGCTTATCCACTAAAGGAAACACGGAGGAGCTATTTAAAATGACATTTGTAATTGCTTAGGGATATGATAATGATGGAGTATTAAGTACAAAAAGAAAGATAAAAAATTATATTCCTTTTAACGAGGTTGAATTGAATGCCAAATACACATTTTTAAATACACCTATGCAGTGAGAAAAGATTGTCAGGAAAGATACCAAGACCCCAGCGGCCCTTGTTTTTGGGCAGTGGGGGAATTCGGTGGTTCTTTTTTTTTTTTTAAGATTTTATTTATTTATTTGAGAGAGAGAGAATGAGAGACAGAGAGCATGAGAGGGAGGAAGGTCAGAGGGAGAAGCAGACTCCCTGCCGAGCAGGGAGCCCGATGTGGGGCTCGATCCCGGGACTCCAGGATCATGACCTGAGCCGAAGGCAGTCGCTTAACCAACTGAGCCACCCAGGCGCCCTCAGTGGTTCTTTTGTTCTTTATCTGGTTTTCTGCATTTTCTAAGCTTTATTTAGCCACACCAAAAGCTCCTGATACACAAAGTTTCCACGCTGGAAGGATTCTCGGAGATAAATAAAAGTAGAATTGAGTCGCAACGTTTGAAAATGCTATTCCCGAGCCAAGCCTCCCAGGTATCATTTGCTTTCCCCCGTGAGAACCTCCGATTCGTTATGAGAAGCCACCTTCTTCTCCTTAAAGAGTCTCGGTGTTTTCTTCCGGCCAGTGGGGATGGCAGCGGGGATGACGACGGCCGCAGCAAGAATGGAACCAGAGAGCCCACTACCGGCCCCGCGCAGGCGTAGAGACCTTGTAAGTCTGACGGCGCCGCCCCACCGCCAAGTGGCCGGTTAGCTCAGTTGGTTAGAGCGTGGTGCTAATAACGCCAAGGTCGCGGGTTCGATCCCCGTACGGGCCATAGAGGTGACTTTTTTTCCCCCGTGCTCCCATTTTTCAATTCATTTTAACTTTTTTTTTTAAAATATGGTTTTCGAGGGCTGTGAGCCGCAGACGGGAGAGAGCCGGGGAATCGTTCCGGACGCGGCCCCGAAGTTGGCGCGGGCAGCCAGTGGGGGGAAAGGGCAGGATCCCGCGCGTGTTCATCCCTCCAACGCAGCGCACGCTGTGCACACCTGCAGCTGCCACTGGGTTCTTTTTTTTTTTTTTTTTTTTTTTTTAGGATGCTCTCGGATGCCACCGCCAGTTGCTTCCGAATACAGAGCTTCTGTGGGCCCTCGGTGCAGTCTCCAGCGTTCATGGAGATCTTAGACTTGGAAATCCAGGCCTGGAATTAATTCATTCCACAATTGCTTAGGGCGCGCCTTCTTACTGCATGCCCTTCCTGATTTGGGGTGGGAAGCAGAACAGTAAAACAGAAACACAAATCCCGACCCCCGTGGAGACAATGACCCACCAACGACTGCCATGTTTTTAGTGAGGTCTTCTACTTGTGGAAGCATCTGGAAACCTTCTCTTGCTACTTTCTTGCTTTTCAGAGAGGTCTTAGGCTTCATATTTTTTCCTCTTGGTTCTGCAGTTTGCAGCCGGAAGGCAGCTGATGAATTTCTCACTGGCGGTTCAAGTCTCCGGGTATAGTCAGGCATGTTTAGTTTACCACAAAAGCCAGTTATTTTAGGGTTAATGCCATTTTATACCAGGGTCTAGCAGGAGCTCTAGCCATGTTTGAAAAATATCCAGGGAGAACATCTACTAAATCATTCATTCTTTTCTCAAATATGTGTTAAGCTCTGATGGAATTCAGTAATAGCTCAAGGCCACAGACCAGAGGCGCAAAGCCCTTGGCAAGGGCTCAGCGTGTATTAAAAGTGCTCATTAAATGCCAGTGATGGGACCCTTGTTCTTAGGAACAGTTAGTTAGAAGGAGAACCTGGGGCTGCTGACGCCAAGTACAGACACTTTGGAAGTCTCGCTGTGGACATATGTGCCAGGCACCATGTTTGGCCGCGCAGAGGAGGAGCCAGCTGCTAGTGGGTCCAGAATAAAAGTTGTTTTGAGCAGAAGCCATTTGAATTCCTGAAAAGTCTTATCTGCCTAAAAGTAGAGCCTTCCCAAAGAATTCAAAAGAATTCAATTGTCATAGGGGCACCTGGGTGGCTCAGTCGGTTAAGCGTCTGCCTTCGGCTCAGGTCATGATCTCAGGGTCCTGGGATCAAGCCCCGCATCGGGCTCCCCACTCCGCGGGGAGTCTGCTTCTCCCTCTCCCTCTGCCTGCCCCGCTGCCTACCTGTGCTCTCTCTCTGTCAAATAAAAAATCTTAAAAAAAAAAAAAAGAATTCAATTGTCATAAATCCCCTTCCCTGGGAGCAATCAGGAAACATGGACTCTTGTCACTGGAGAGACGTTGCCATCACACCTACAAGGCATGTCATAAAACTCGTATCTCCCATCTACTCTGGTAGGGTCCATTTATCTTTCCTAAAAGGCATCTGTTTTCCCATAAGCACCCTTCTCCCCTTCCCTTCCCCTATTAAGATAGTATATAGGCCCCTCGTTCTACCTGCCTCTTTGAGTCACATTTTTCTGTGAATTCCCTAGGTACATGAATAAAAATGCATCATTAAATTTTGTCTTTTCTCTTGTTAATCTGTCTTTTGTCACTTTAATTCACAGGCCCCCTAAAGACTGAACCTAAGAGCATAGAGGAAAAGTCCCCCTCCCTCCCTGGACAGGCTCAAAAACATGATGCAATGGGGCACTCTGCTCTAGACGAGGAGGGCAGTTCCTGGCTTAGGGGTCAGAGTTAAAAAAAAAAAAACGGAAAGAAGGGATTGAGGAACTGAAACAGATTCCATAAATCTAATCTCCCTTCAGACCAGTCCTTAGTGAGGCCACTAATGAATTAAGTTAGAACACTGCAGGGAGCTTAGTGAATGCAACACGAGTGTTGACTATGATAATGACGATGGCCATGTGGAGAGAAAAATGATCAGAAGGTCTACCAGAAGCTTCTCGGACATCAGCCTGGCTCCCCAGTCTCCCCCTTTTGTGGGCATCAAGACACTCCTCATATTCTACTGTAAATGCCAGTTTCCTCCTCTTCCTGCCTACACTGTATACAGAGGGCAGAACAGCCCTGAAGGCAGGGAAAGTGACTCACCCAGCAGGTGCTTAGTAACTTTGTCAACCCATGGCCCTACTGCCCTCCCTGGGGAGGGGAGCCGGGAAAGGAGCCCACACCAGCAGCAGCAAGACTCTGTGGGAAGGACACACAGAGCCAGGAGAGTAAAGAGGAGGGGAGATTGGGAAAGGTTGGGCTGAAGAGGAAGTGATAGAGCTGGGATGGATGGGACTGAAATGTGGAGAGGGGTGGGGACCTTCCTTTCCCTCCCTCCTTCCTTCCTTCCCTCCATCCTTCGTATTTATCCATGCATCATTCATTCCCTAATCTTGTGGTCTGGGCCGAGCCCTGTGCTGAGCACTGAGTAAAATATCATCTTGGCCCTTAAGGTGCATCCAGTCTGGATGAGAGGGTAGACCTGGGAACAATTTGGGGTTGGGTGCACTAGTTAAAAATGCACACTTTGCGGGGGCACCTGGGCGACTCAGTCCCTCCGGGCATCAGACTTGATTTCCGCTCAGGTTGTGATCTGGGTGGTGGGATAGAGCCCACTTGGGATTCTCTCTCTCCCTCTCCGTCTGCCCCTACACCCCTTAAAAAATGCACACTTTGGGGGCACCTGCCCAGTTGGTGGAGCACGTGACTCTTGATCTCAGAGTCCTGAGTTCAAGTTCCACGTTGGGCATGGAGCCTACTTAAAAAACATAAATAAAATTCATTATATATATATAATATATATATATACTTATTATATATATTATATATATAAATTATATATAATATATATATATTATTATTTTTTTTAATAAAAAAGCACACTTAGGGTCCCCTGCCAGATCTGTTTATCAGAAGGCCTTAAGGTGGGACCAGACAGGATCTTTTGGTGGCTCTCATGCACATGACCTTGAGAACTTTTGGATTGTGTGATGCTAGGCTAAGGGGCTCTGGAACTCCGGAGACCTTCGTCTGGGAGACCCTGGATAGCTCCTGGAAGAGTGATATTCGAAAGTTAAATACATTTGTGACGAGTGAGAGGAAAATAAAGCTCATTCCGTCTTCGGCGAGAAGGCGATGGGGCAGGGCCAACGCAGACCCCGCCCACGACCTGCTCGCCCAGGTGCGGTCGCCTTCCGAGGTGTCTTGGCCTGCGGGGCACTCGTAGCCCCCACCCCACCCCCCCTTCCCAGGTGACGCACATTTGAGCCGCCGTCTCTCGGTGGCGCGGGTTCGAGTCCCCGTGTCGGCTGCCATGGCGGACGCGGAGCCGGAGGCTGAGGACGGCAGCGAGGATGGCGGTGGCGGCGCCCGGGCCCCCCCCGGCCCCGTGGCCCCGCTGGGCCCCGAGCAGCTGCGGCAGGTCCTGGAGCAGGTGACGAAGGCGCAGCCGCCCGCCGAGCCGCCGCCGCCGCCCTTCGTGCTGCAGGACGCGGCGCGGCGGCTGCGGGACGCGGCGCAGCAGGCCGCCTTGCAGCGGGGCCCCGACGCCGAGGCCCCGCGCCCGCCGCGCCTGCTGCCGCCCCAGGTGAGGCGCCGGGAGGGACGTGGGGAAACTGAGGCCCGGAGGGGGCCGAGGCCTCGCGGCGGGCGGACCGGGGCCCGCGTCCCCGCGTCCCCGCACGCCGTCTTCGGCCTCGGAGCTCCGGGCCCCCGCCCGTCACCGCTCCCGCGTTTGCAGCTCCTCCAGCGCGCCTCGTGGGCCCCCCGCCCGGGACCCCGCCCGCTCTCGCCGCGCTGCCCGGGGCGCCTCGGTGCCGCCGGGCTCCTCCCTCAGGCCTTTGTCATTCATCCCGCGTTTGCGGAGCCCTCGCTGTGTTTGTTGCAAGCACTGCCCTGGGCGCCGCGGTGCAGCCTTGAACAGCCGGTGAAGGACTGAGGGAGGTTCTGGGAGTGACAAGGGGCTGCTGTAGAACGAGTAGTCCTCCGGCCTGACACCGGAGCGGAGACCTGAATGCATTAAACGGAACCAGCCTGCAGAGCTTTCCCCGTGGAGGGTGCAGCGAGTGCCCACGCAGGGACTTGGGGCAGAGTTACGCACACTGTCCTCGTTCGACGCAGGACTTACCGGACTGGGCGGTAGTGCCTGGATTTGGGGCCCCGGGGCCCAGCACGGAGCCTGACATACACTTAATGAAGGAAATACATGAAAGCACTCAGTGTGCTACAGAATACCATTTCCGTGTTACTATTTCGCGGGTCCCACAGCTCTTGGCTAGTAGGGAAGTTGGAACTAGAGCAGGGTCTTCCAAGCCCAGAGGATCCTGTGTAGCTCCTGAAGCCAGAGGTCCTTCACATCATCTGTAAAGCCACATCCCCTTTCAGCGCTGGGGTTGCAAATGACACTGACACTTCTCACCCCAAAGTTGCCAGAGAGATGCTTCTTCTCAGAATAAATAGATGGAGAATAGAATCAACAGTGTTCATGGTTGTCATTGTTATTAGCAGTCTTCGTTTTTTGTTTTTCTCAGGGAGTGGTTTTGGCTGCTTAGAGTTGTACCCAGTTGGTGATCGAGACTGGAGAGGTGTCTTGCTAATGTTGGAGAAGACAGTTATGATTCTGCCCAGACTGTTTCCTAGAGGTGTGACCCTGAGTAACCCAACCTCTTTGGGCTTTGGTTCCTTAATTCGCAAGAGGGATGGCTCGTTGGATGAGCCTTCTAGCTCATACTCTGCGAAGAAGCAAATGTCGCCTGCATATGTGGTGCAAGCAAGTCTGGAGGAGGAGGGTGGTGGTGGCCACTGTCTGCAGAGCCTCTGTCCCATGCCTGGCCCCGTGCCAGTCGCTTCTCAGCAGGCTCATGGAAGTGTTTGTATCAGCATTCTCCAGATGAGGAACAAGCTCAGGGAGGTTGGGTGACTTTGCTCATGGCTCCCCAGGTGTGGCTGCACCCCAGCACCTGTTGAATGTGACCCCAGCTTTTTGGGTTTGGTACGGCACCTTAAAGAGTCCAGAAATGACATTTTCCATAAAATGCGAGCGCACTTAATCAGAATGCAGCAGCATGATTGTATCCTGTAGCTAATCTGACTGGGAAGGTATAAATTCTCCCTGGCTTCACAATAGTGTAATTTTGCTGTCTAGTCAGCTGGTACCCTTTGAGCCCCAGCTGTGCCAGGGAAGCCACAAAAGCAAACCAGATACGTACCTTGCACCCAAGGAGGTTATGGCCTAACCAATGAGGTAAAACATGACTCAGGTAACTTCTTTTTTTTTTTTTAAGATTTTATTTATTTATTTGAGAGAGAGAGAATGAGAGACAGAGAGCATGAGAGGGAGGAGGGTCAGAGGCAGAAGCAGGCTCCCTGCTGAGCAGGGAGCCCGATGTGGGACTCGATCCCGGGACTCCAGGATCATGACCTGAGCCGAAGGCAGTCGCCCAACCAACTGAGCCACCCAGGCGCCCCGACTCAGGTAACTTCTAAGCAAGGTCAGAAAACTAGAGATGAAGAACTGGATCTAAAGAGACAAAGGAGAAGTTATTTCTGGCTGAAGGAATCAGAAATTACTTTGTCAAAGGATGAGTCCCAGTTGAAAATACGGAAGGGGACAGGCAGTGGTGGGGGTAGGGTGGAATGTGCATTTAGAGAACCCAGGCCTTGTGGTTCTGTGGGGGGGGAGGGGGGTGGATCAGAAGGCACAGACCAAGTGAATGCGCTCCCATCGGTCAGATTTTGGCTCACGTCCCTCCCCATCCTCCCTTTTCCTGTACCATAGAAACATTCCCAGTTCCTTCCAACATGCCTCGCCCTTTTTCATGCGCCTCTGCATTCACACATTTTTCCTTACACCTAGTCTACCTTTCCACCTGGCCAAAATTCTCTTCAGCCTTCTTAGGTCCCCTCCCCTGGGAAGTCTCTCCCCCTCCCCACCCACAGGGCCGCCTCTCTCACTGCACCTGTCTGCACCGTTGTGTCATTGTGTCCTTAAGGAGCCTAGTCAGCCTTCCGAATCGTCAGTGGAGCTTTTGAAAGTACAGACTTCGGGGCAGGAGATCCTGATTCAGCAGGTCTGCAGGTGACTGAGGCATGGCGGGGGAAGCCGCCCACCTCCTCAAGGGTGAGGCGAGGACTTGGCTTATGTTTTCTGTGTGTTTTTTAATTGAAGTATAGTTGACAGTTTCAGGTGTACAACAGCATTCCACAAGTTTGTACGTTATTCAGGCCTCACCACAGGTGTAGTCACGGTCACCGTACGACGTCAGCGTATTACAGTGTTATTGACCATATTCCCTGTGTTGTACTTTTCACCTCCTTGACTTATTTTATAACTGCAAGTGTGTATCTCTGAATCGCCTCTCCCCGTGTCACCCGCCTCCTCACCCACATTGGCTTATGTGTAAGTTTTGGCACACAGAGATACTTAGTAAGAGTTTGCTGAGTAAAATAAGTATATAACAAAGTATCAAGTATAACACCCACAAGGGAAACTGGTCTGGAGCAGATTTAAAAATCGAGGTACCCTTAAAACAGTAGGATTTGGGGGGGGCTGTGTACTGGCATTATCTGGTGACATCCCAAGAGGTTAGACATTCTAAATGGTCATAATGTGAAACAGGTGTGATTATTAAAAGATCATTGTCATTCCATTCACAAGTACCCCAGGATGGGTCCTCGTGGGCCCCTGGCTCCAGCTGTGTACGTGGCCTCATAAACTAGTACACTGAATCATCTCTGCTGTTTGTGGTAGATGTATCACATGGAGACAGACAGACGGACTCCAGCTTGATTTCAGTGAGAGGTGGTGCTCTGCCCTGTGTGACATTTTTATCGACCCTCCACACGGTATAGGGTTGAGTCCAAACAGAGCCTGTTGGTGGCCCCAAATCAGCGGTTCTCAACCAGGGGGCCATTTTCCCCTAGGGAGGCGTTTGGCAGTGTCTGGAGACATTTTTGTCCCGAGGTGGGGGCTGCCCCTGGCATCTAGTGGGTGGAGGCAGGGCTGCTGTCTGCATCCTCCAGTGCACAGGACGGCCCCTGCTACACAGAATTAGTGGTCCGAAATGTCCGTGGTGCCAAGGTTGGGGAGGCCTGTCCCGGATGATGAGGTTGGACAAAGACGCTGACTATTTCTGCACTGTGAGGCCCTGAGTCATGTCCGTTTCGCTGCCTCTCCCCTGAACCCATGACCGTCACATCGCTAACACCTATATTGGCCCTGGCACATGGTCACTGCTCGATAATGATTTGTGGAACATTGTTGGCGGCAGCCCTCCCCTTTGGTGGGCGCTTTGCTGTCACAGACCATGCTGTCGTGTACCTCCTGGACCTACATCTTGGTACCTATGTTTCTTGTGGAATCCAAGAAGCGGAGTTGCTGTGTCAAAAAGCATGCGCATTATAAGATTTATTTATTTTAGAGAGAGAGAGAGAGAGAGAGCACACAAGTGGGAGGAGGGGCAGAGGGAGAGGGAGAGAGACTCTGAAGCAGACTGCCGACTGAGCGTGGAGCCCAATGAGCTCGATCCCACGACGCTGAGATCACAACCGGAGCTGAAATGAAGTGTCAGACTCTCAACCGACTGAGCCACCCTGGCTCCCTTAAGATTTTGTTAGATGTTAAAAAGTTGTTGAAGGTAAGCACCCCACTCCTAGGTATGTGTCCTGGGGAAACTCACACATATGCACACACGTCCATGAAGGGTCTGAGCACACCACAGGAGCACAGGGTTGGAGATACTTGTCCATCAACAGGAGAGTGTTTTCTTACTGCCGAGTAAATGAGAGCTATACACCTTGATATGGATGGGGAGTAAAAACCTGAAAAAGCCCCACCAAGTTGCAGGAGATGATATTCACTTATATGAAGTTGAAAAACATGACAAAACTGAACTGCATATTTTTAGGGATATCTACATATGTAATATAAAAAATGCATAAGAGGGGTGCCTGGGTAGCTCGGTTGAATCTGTCTCTTGGTTTCAGCTCAGGTTATGATCTCGGGGTTGTGGGATTGAGCCCCGTGTCGGGCTCCATGCTCAGCGGGGAATCTGCTTGAGATTCTCCCTCTCCTCTCCCTCTGCCCCTCCACACTGGGTATGCTCGCTCTCTCCCTCTCGCTCTCTCAAATAAATCTTTAAAAAAATGCATGAGAACGATCAATAAACTTTCAGTCTAGGGTGAAGAAGGAAGAGAGCACGCAGATTGGGA
Organism: Neomonachus schauinslandi; assembly: GCF_002201575.2. Classification (NCBI taxonomy): domain Eukaryota; kingdom Metazoa; phylum Chordata; class Mammalia; order Carnivora; family Phocidae; genus Neomonachus; species Neomonachus schauinslandi. The sequence continues at coordinate 2,987,542 of NC_058411.1, read as the reverse complement.
GGATAGCAGAGAGCTTATGAGGGTAATGTTGCGTGCCTTGAGGCAGGTGGTAGGAACCTGTGTTACATTGTTCTTTATGGCTTTTTTTGTTTCTAGAATTTCATTAACTTTTCAAGAAAATGAGCCTATTTATTGAGTTGAGTCCAATTTAGAGTACTAGGAATTCCAAGTAAATACAAATGTGGTAAAACTGTAAAGAAGGATACTTCTTATTGGGTCATGAAGTCAATTTAGTGGATTAAGATTAGTATTTTTTCAAAAATGATATGCAATAGATACTATCAGAAGGCATTTATGTAGAAATGGTAAGTGATTTCGTGAACTTTAATGTGTGCAAATGTTTCTGTGTGCACCTACGGATGTGATGTAAAGGTCTGGTCGGAAAGCTTGAGAAACACCTTTGTAAACAGTACGGATCCATTAAATAGACTTTTATAGGTAAAATGTATTTTATAACTTAGAAACAATTTCAATAATACATTTAAGATGAGAGCAGAATTGTAGAAATGCTGATGAGCCTAATGCTTTTCTCTTTCTGTATTTAAGCAACTGGAAGCCATCTGTGTCAAGATAACATCTGGAGAAATGAAGGGTCAGCAAAGGCCAGTGCCCCCACTGGCCACCATCCAGCCCAAGCCAGCCAGGCTGAGCCAGCTGCCCGCGAGGCCTTCCAGGGTGCTGGGGTTCCGGGTGCAGCCCATCCTGAGCACCGGGCCCCAGCCGCGCTTCCTGAGCAGCTCGTCCCCCGTTCAGGTGTTTGTGCAGAGGCCCCTGCCCGCCCTCCAGCCCCTGGCTCCAAATGGACAGGGTGCCCCACTGACCCCCTTGTCAGCTTCTGACCCACCAGCAGCAACATCTGTGTCATCCAGTTCAGCAAATTTATTTATTTCCAGCTTGCACACAAAACACACTGAGAAACTAAAAAAGTCCTTAAAAGTGAAAACACGTTCTGGACGGATATCTCGACCTCCCAAGTATAAAGCTAAAGATTATAAATTCATAAAAACGGAGGATTTGGCTGACGGTCACTCGTCAGATTCTGACGATTACTCAGAACTGAGTGTGGAAGAAGATGAAGAACAGAGGGAAAAGCAGGTGCTCTTTGACTTGTCCAGCTGCTCCCTGAGGCCCAAGAGTTTTAAGTGTCAGACGTGTGAAAAATCCTACATTGGAAAGGGGGGCCTGGCCCGGCATCTTAAACTGAATCCAGGCCACGGCCAGCTGGAGCCTGAAGAGTTGCTGTTTGAGAAAGCCAACGGGAGCGCGAGCCGAGGCTGCGCGGAGGGCAGGACCGCTAGCCTGACGTCGCCGGGGCCGTCCACACCAGCCCTTCTAAGTGAGGACGGGGCCCAGTCTCCACGGGCTGGCCTGCAGGTAATGTTTCTGTCTGCTGACTGTGGCCTTCTTCCTGCCCATCCTGAAGTGAACCTCTGTGGTATCTGATGGGGGTTCGGGGGAAGGCTCGAGTAGAGCCAAGATGACCAGAGCAGGGCATCTGACACTCCCCCACTGTTGTCCCCACTGCCGCCAACAAGCAAGGACAGGTGCGTCCTGTGTGTGGTGTGTGTCGTAGGGTTTGCTGAGCGTGTTGGATGGGAACAGAGGTGCTAATTCTTTAGATTTGGTGGGTAAAACTAATCGCAGAGCACTCTTGGCTGATGCTGACATAACAGCGGGCCTTGGGAAGGGTCTGAGTTGGGGGCAACGGCCCACAAGGGCGCTTCCTGGAGGGTCAGCAGTAACACACTGCTTTCGCGTTTTGTCCCTTCGGAAACTCACAATCAGACAAGGCAGACAGAAGCTACACTGAGTTGCATCACCACATCAGAATTTACTGACAGCAATTTCACATCCCTAATGTGTGGTGTGCATTTGTGTGCCGTGTTCAAGAGGTCAGTTATTTATGAAATGCAGACGAGACGGATCCCTTTAACAAACGGCAGGCCTCCGTGGTCACCCTCACCCGCGTCACTAGAACCTCCCTTCCTTTTCCTTCGACTTGTGTTGGCTGTTATTTCTGTCTGTGCTTGCGGCTAGGTGATTATATTTGTAGTTTCTGAAATGTTAGAGAAACCAGCGTTGGATCGATGTGGCTAGTCAGTGGGAGCTTGTGATTTCAGTGACCTGGAGGATGCTGGAAATGAGTGCCTGTCCGCTCTGGTTGCCTCATTCCCTGCTGTGGGGCAGGGGTTCCTGAAGGAGGGGAGAGGCTGGTGGCCACTCTGGCTTACAGATCAGCTCCTTGGGGCCTGAGCAGGTACTGTGTGGGCCCAGGACATCCTTCCTGAGGTCTAGTGGTAGAACCAGGGGACAGCCCTGTGTTAGGATTCAAAAGTACTACCTCTCCCTGTCGCATTAGCTTCAATCACAGCACTGTTTATTCATGCCCCCTTTGGGCAGGAGTGTTTTCAATCTTCTAGGACTCTGCCAGGTGGGAATTAGACTTAGGTCTTTTGACTTCAAAGCCCACCCTCAAGGCTGCCTCGTTGGGGGAGGTCTGCACCTCTCGTGGCTGGTAAAACCCCAACTTTTGAGAAACCTCTCTACTTCAGTTGAGGTAGGACCAGGGTGACATGTAGTTTATCATCCAAAGCAGGACATTCAGAGAGTGAAAGGGGCACTATTAATAATCCCAAGGGACAATAGCTGTGCCCAGGACTGTCTCAGGATGACCAGGCTAGCCGGCACTTCCGACTTCCTCCATAATGAAATCCTAGGGGCGCCTGGGTGTCTCAGTCAGTTAAGCGTCTGACTCTTGGTTTCGACTCAGGTCATGATCTCAGGGTCGTAGGATCAAGCCCCGCGTCAGGCTTTGTGCTCAGCGGGGAGTCTGTTTGTCCCTCTCTCTGCTCCTCCCCCTGCTTGTGCGCTCTATATGTAGAATAAATAAATAAAATTTTAAAAAAAAGAGTAATGAAATCCTACACCACAGCAGAAGCAATTTGTAGATATTTGACTTCCTGAATACTGGCCCTTGGCCTTGGGCGTGGTGGCTGTCCAGATTGCCTGTGAGGGGTGCCTCCAGCTGCTGGGGTGGGGAGGGACGTGCAGGCGTGTGTCGCTCCTGTCCTTTCCCAGGTGCAGACTCATGGCACCTAAAGCCACAGACAGACCTGGCATTCCTCCTGGAGCTCCACTCTAATGAAGATTTAGAGGGGAAGTTCCGTTAAGAGTTCAGAGGACACACTTGGGGCTAGCTGTAGCTGCCATGTGAAGTGTGTTCCTTGTATTCATTTAACGTTCCATCAGTCCTGGGAGATGGAGGTGGATTACTCCTGTTTTCAGAGGGGGAGTGGGTACAGAATGAGGAAATAGCTGGACAGTGTCAGACCCAGGACTCTTCAAAAGCTGTGCAAATCCATGAAGACGGAGAGTAGATTCACAGCTCCTGGGGCCTGGGGGCAGGGAAGAATGAATGATGCCAATGGGTACAGGGGTCCTTCGGGGGTGGGGGGGTGGGGACAAACATGTTTTGGGATTAGTGGTGATGGTTACACGACCTTCTCGGTGTATGAAAATCTACTGACCTGTATATTTTCAAAGTATGAAGTTTATAGTGTTTGAAATATATCCAATAAGAGATGATTTTTTTAAAGTCATGGGTAATTTCAGTTTAATTTGTAAGATGACAGTGATGTCAGAGAAGTTCCTTGTTTCATTTTGGGCAACACCCAGGGTCATGGTTTGTCCGCCGGGCCTTACCGGCTCACTAATGCTCATTGGATGTCTTAAAGGGGAACTTTGTTGGGAAAGTTTAAGTTGATTACAGTTAATGCATCTTGATAGTGCAAAGAAGAAATAATTTAGCAAGTTCCTTGCTTTTGACTTGACATTTTTTTTGCCCTAAGGTCATCACTATGGCGTATAAAACTTTGTTTTGTTTTGTTTTGTTTTGGGTGTGCAACGCTATCTAGAATAGCCAGTCTCTAGAAGTTGAAGAGGCCTTGGTATCTGAACTAGAAAACGGAAGTTATTCAGCCCTTTTGGGATCAGAGGGACACCCAGGCCCTAGAAGGAGTGACTCGTCCACAGCCCCGCCGGAGGCCAGCACAGCCGTCCTGGGGCGGAGGAGAGTGGCCCCCCCGACTGGGGGTACCCATGCGGCGGGCGCGCAGAGCCCATCGAGGGCTAGAGCCAGGCTCAAGGAGGTGCGTGGCTCTGAGACCCTGTTCTTGAAACCTGTGTCTTTGGCGTGGTGTGTGACAATTCACTATTAGGTTTCTGAATTAAAAGTCAAATACCCAGATCAACTAAGCAGTTCACCTGAAATGTAATTGGATGAAGTGTGTAATGAATTCAGGGATAGTATTATCTGAAGTAATTCAGAGCTTTCCTTGTCTGAAATGACAAGAAGGCTTTAGGTATAGCAAGAGCTGCTTGCCTTTGTAAGTTGTGGAATGATTATAACCCATGTTTTCTTAGAAGCAGTTTAGAAAACAACAGAAATGGTTTCTATTTTTCTGTGAAAAGTGTTTTTTTTTTTTTTTTAAGATTTTATTTATTTATTTGACAGAGGAAGACACAGTGAGAGAGGGAACACAAGCAGGGGGAGTGGGAGAGGGAGAAGCAGGCTTCCCAATGAGCAGGGAGCCCGATGTGGGGACTCAGTCCCAGGACCCTGGGATCATGACCTGAGCCGAAGGCAGACGCTTAAGTGACTGAGCCACCCAGGCGCCCCTTCTGTGAAAAGTTTTAAGGCATAGAAACATGTTTCAGGTTTTGAACCCTGGAATCTCCATCCCAGTCCCTTGAGAGTAGACTTAGTGAATTTAATGGGGTTGATTTAGAAAAGTGGAACCCTAAATTCATCCGGATTGCCTTCGGCTAGGATGATGGTAATGGCCAGGTGATTAAGGAAAAGAAGTGACACACAGCTGATCTTCAAGTTAAAAAAAATTTGTTGATAAATGAATTTAAATGTGTAAATTAATTGAATTTAAATTAAAAAAAGAAAAGAAAAGAAGTGAAGGGTAGCAGAGAGAGTTAGAGGTAGCGAGTTAGTGAGACAGTGGGCGTCAGGGTGCTCATCAGGGAACCAGGGCCTCCAGACTCACCCACAAGGGGAAACGAGAGGTTTTCAGAGAGGAAGTGGGTTTCCTAGAAAACTTCGTGAGCTTGCATGCTCTTGCGGGAAATTTAAACCCTGGCGAATTTGCTTTTCTCTCATTGGGCTGGTTAATTAATCCTGGGTGACTAACTTTTTGGAGTAGGGGGTAAGGTAGTCCTTGACTCGATTCATCCATTAACATTCAAAATGCCACCATCTACTGAGCGCAGCCACCCTAACCCAGCCTCCGCGCTGAGTTCCAGGTTTCCTTCCTTCATTATCTCTGCTTAGTAGATGAGGAACCCGACAGGTTCGCGAGCTCCCGAGCCCCTGACGCTTCCTGTCTCTGAGACTGCTCCCTTCCCTCCCACGCCATTGCCTCCCCAGGTGCCCTCCTCCATCCTCCTGGTGTCCCAGCCATCTGCCCTCTGCTGACACCCACGTACTGCCGGTTCGCCCCAGTCACATCTCCTGAGCCCCCGAGCTCTGATTCCAGACGTCCCCACCCGGGCGTCCTGTAAACCGTCCCACCGTCCACTTCCCACCCCTAACTTGCCCAGGGTCTGCCTGGGCTCGAGCTGGGAACCCACAGTCATTCCTGACTCCTCTGCCCTTTCCCTGAGTCCTCCCCTATCCCGAGGACCTTGCTGTCCCCGCATCTCTCTCTCCCCCACGCCCCCACTGAGCCACCCCTGCATTCACCTGGGTCCTCCTCTTCCCCGGCCTGTCCTTTGACAGTGGTCTCTAGACTGCAGGCTGCCCGGGACTTGCTTGCTTTTTTGTGTCCCCGGAGAGTAGGGAACACATTTCCTGACCCAGGGCCTGGTACCCACTAAGTGCTCCATGCTGTCACAAGGGAGTCAGACTTTGAATCCAGAGTTGATCATAGACTTCGTCAATGGATAGACAAGTGAGATATTTAATACACAGAATGTTTACAGTTGGGAGTTGCTGCATCACTGAGATTTGGGGGAACTTTTATGTGCTTTGTTGCACCAACTTGTTGGCTCCTGGGAGATTCTTTCGGGGCTTTCAAAGCTGTCAAATGCTTCCTTCCGGTAGTTTCTGCACCAGTGTGACCGAGACGCTCTAGTGGAGTTGGCGCTGCCTCAGCTGGCCCAGGTCGTGACCGTGTACGAGTTTCTTCTGATGAAGGTGAGTCGTCTTAGCAATTCTAAATGATGGAGGCGTGATTTGAAGTTACTTAGAAAGACCTCCCTCACATTTATTTTAGAAAAGCCAGGCCATCTGGAATCATTTCCCTCCCCCAGGACAGAGCCGAAGCGAGCCTGCCCACCCCCAACCCCCCGGACACCTGGCCTCGGGGCCTGGGCCTCCCCTGCCTGTTGTAACGTGGTGCGCGAGGCAAGAAAGTGGTGGCGGCCAACGATGGTCAGCCCAGGGCCCTTGTCGCCTTTCTCCCTGCCCTCGCCGGCCTGGTGACGAGGCTCTCCGCCCTGGTGAGCCTGCTCTGACTATGCAGGAGGTGCCCCCAGAGCTGCCCAGAGGAGTAAGGCGCTCCTCCCGCTGCAGGTCCGTCCCCAGGGCCTCTCTGGTCCCTTCCTGCCCCCCCCCCCACGCCTCCTTGGGAGCTCTGGCCCACAGCCCCCTGGTGCCTTCCCCCGGGAGGCCGTGTGCTCTCTGGCCCGTCCTGGCGTCCCCACCGAGCACAGTGCTGGGCACCCACGGGCTCTGACTGGGGAGTGACCAGGGAGTGGAGGAAATGATGGGCCACCGACAGCTTTGAGGAGCTTGTAAGCTTCCCTCCTCGAAGCTTCTTTCTGTAGTTGCCATTTCATTGCCTCTGGTTTAAACCTCTCTTGTCATCTTTATCTTCATGAAGGTTGAAACAGGTCATCTAGCAAAACCTTTGTTCCCAGCTGTGTATAAGGAATTTGAAGAGTTGCATAAAATGGTTAAGAAAATGTGTCAAGATTACCTCAGTGGTTCTGGTCTGTGTTCCCGGGAGCCTCTGGAAATAAGCAACAATAAGGTAACGGTCTCACACAGGAAAAAGTTTTGCTTTTACATTTGCCAAAAGAGGGATATCCATTTAAAGAGAAGAATGTTTTTATTTTTAGTTATTTTTTAAAGTAATCTCCATCTAGAACCGTGGGGCTTGAACTCACGACCCCGAGATCAGGAGTCGCATGCTCCGCCTACTGAGCCGGCCAGGCACCCCAGAGGAGCATGTTTTTAGTAGTGACATCTCATAGTCAACTTCTTTTCGGCTCTCTTTTTCCCATCACGTGACATTTTTAAAAGCAAATGGCGCTTGTTTGGGGAACCTCAGGAATGCACAGAGGCTGATGGCAACTGAAAGCACCATTGTCTTCTCTCTCACTGCTGACGTCAGGGAACAGCCCAGTTGGTAGGGTGTATGTGTGAGGGTGACTGGGGTCACAGACACGGACTGTGGGGGTTCTGACAGAATCCTCATTTCCCTGTCATCGTCATCATCCAGTTGCCTCTGGCTATATTGGGTTTTGGATAAAAGTAAGTTTTGAACTGATGTGGTCTTACTTGTTTTAGATAAAACCTTTGCTGGGCGCAGTGTGTCCTGTGTGGTCTCCTCATTCAGGGGTCCCCGCCGGGAAGGCCCCCTCGCCCCCAGCCCTCAGCCCCACCTTGAAATGGAGCGCTGAGTGATGCCATGGCTTTAAATATGCCCGTTTACTCGTACAACTGTAGCTGGCTCCAGGGTCCCAAACACACCAGGCTCGGCCACTCACCGCTGACAAAATCCACAGGCAGAGAGGTGAGTGGTGGGGACACAAGAAAGGAGTTTATTTCAGCGAGGCCGACACCGGGAGGACCACGGACTAGCGTCTCAAAGACCGTCTCCCAAGTGCTGAAGATCCTTCCAGGTTTATGTAAGGAGAATGTAGGGTGAAGGTGGGTGGGTACGTGCAGGGGCAGCGAAGGTCCAGTCTCATTGTCCTGGGCTCAGTCCTGAGGGGTCTTGCTGGCTCGGGGCAGTCCTTGTTGCTTGGGGGGGTGGTTTCGATTCCCCTCATGGGAGGCTTTACCCTCAGGGTTTTCTGCCTGAGCCAAGAGCTGGAAAGAAGAACCCAACTAGCAAGTTTGGGGTCAGAGTGGGGCAGCCACTGTCCTGGTTCACAACCATAAGGAATACTTGGGCCATGTTGCCTTTAACTGCTGTTTGAGGGTCCACTAACCTGGGGATGGGTCTGCCCGCCTGCTCCTAGCATTAGTGTCACAGAGGGTACCTTACTTCCGTAGCAAGCAGTCTTGAACCACACTGTAACAGTCTATGGGTTTTGGGGTTTTGGCTTTTGGGGGGTTTTTTGGTCATTAGTTTTATATAAATTCAGTATTTAATATTACCTAATAAACTTTTGGATTTTATCTTCTTGAATTACATATTATAGAAATATAATGGTTTTTTTTTTTTTTTAAGATTTTATTTATTTATTTGAGAAAGAGAGAGGGAAAGGGAGAAGCAGGCTCCCTGCTGAGCAGAGAGCCCGACGTGGGGCTTGATCCCAGGACCCTGAGATCATGACTTGAGCTGAAGGCAGACGCTTAACCTACTGAGCCACCCAGGCGCCCGTAATGGGTTTTTTCTAAGCTTCATACAGATGCCTTGGTGGGCAGGAATCACTTACATGGTTTTTTTTTTGTTTTTTGTTTTTAAATATTTGTTTTAGGGAGAGAGCGCATGGGGAGGGGGGTGGGGCAGGGGGAGAGGAGAGAGAGAATTCCAAGCAGACTCTGTGCAGCCCGACTCAGGGCTCGATACTATGACCCAGAGATTATGACCTGAGCCAAAATCAAGAGTCACACACTCAACCGACTGAGCCACCCAGATGCCCCAACTTACATGTTTTTTAGACTGTGAGCTCAACACATGTGGGTATCATCCTGTCACAAGGCGGACTGGACACGCAGTGCTGTGCACGCCCATCGGGACCCATCTTTGCAGGCAGTTGAGGCTGAGCCACAGCCTCCTAGGAGCACAGACAGTGGCCCAGCTTGCAGGGGACACAGGCAGGTTGGGAGGCGCTGAACCTGAGGGGCTGTCTTCTACCCGGACCTTGATCTGCTGCCCCTCCTTCCCTGCCCCTTTCCCTCCTGCTCTGCGGTGTTCCCTTCCTGTGTCCATGCGTAAGTGATAGGTGTCACTTGTCACCTTTATCTGGTCTTCACAAATCCGCCCCCGCCCCCACCCGGGCAGCTGCAGTCCCCCTCACAGGATCAGGAAGGTCCCCTCGGCCAGGAGCAGAGAAGCCGGGGCCCAGTTCGGCTTTCAGGCCCCCACATCCTCACCCTTTGCACTGCTTGGAAGAGGAGACCTTGTTCTGGAATGGGCAGGAAGGTACCAGTGAGCATTCAGAACGGAAGGAATCATGGGCGAGAACTCCCTCCGGTGTCTGACTGATGCTGAAGAGAGCGTGTTTAAAAAACTTTTTGGTGTGTGCTTCTACGTTGTGCTAACGCAGAACCTTCCAGGTTCTGGTAAGGGCTCGTTTTCTCCTGAGCTGTTCCGTCGAACTTCACGTGCATCTTCGTGTCTGTTGGTGTTCAGGGGGCCCTCGCCGCGCGGCGGGGCTTCCCAGGCTCACTCGGTCCTGTAATCCGGTCTTGATGTGCTGCCCCCCTGTGCGCCCTTCCTCCCCAGCTGGCCGAGTCTTTGGGAATCACAGAATTCCTGAGGAAACCAGAGGCGCACGCACAGTGCGTGCCAGCCGAGCGCACCAGCGGGCAGCCGGGCCGGGCCGGGCCGGAGGAAGCCAGCCAGCAGAAGCGGGGAAACGAGGTGGGCATGCGCTGAAGGGGTGCCGGGTGACCCGCCGAGCCCCCCTGCTTTGACTTCAGCCCACAACGCTGTTCTCCAGAAAGGAGAAGCGCGAGCCTGCTGCTTCCTCCTAGTCTTAGCTGATTGGGTCTCCTCTTCACAGACTGCAGAGGAGGGCCTGGCCGGGGTGAAGAGGACCAGAAGAGACGCTCCGCCCCGGGACACCCCTGAGCCCGCTGCCGACCGCGGAGGCCCGCAGAAGCCCGCCCCCTGTGCCCCAGCCGCCAGTGAGGGTAAACGCTCTTCGCGGTGCGCCCCGCGATCAGAGGCCTGCTTTCCACTGGCGGCTGCCGCTGGGGCCAGATCTAAGAGAACCTGGTTTCTCGAGAGTTTTATCCCAACCTGCCCATGTTCTGTTGTTCCCTCTGGTTCCCCGTGAGTCTTGAGGTCTGGGAGGCTTTCTCGAATCCCTTACCGAAATGAAGAGCCACCGCATGCTGGTGAGTGGATCGCTTTCAGGAGGGTCCCGAGGACACGCCACTCCTGTGGCTTGGCTTTCCTGAGACTTGGCTCCAAGGCAGTTGGGATTTAACATTGGAAACAGGACCCACTTTGGTTTTTATTCTGCTCTAGCCAACCTATCAACTAGACACTGAGCGTATGGCGTACGAGAGTAACGACACCGCTTTCCCAAACCGCTTGATCCTAAGGTCTCCAGTTGAAAGAGGCATTCTCCGTTTTAGAACATAGAATTCTGCGGAAGGGGAGGGCAGATTGGTCCAGTGGGAGCAGGGAGAACCCTGGCCCCCGTTTGGTACCCAGCCGCCCTCACCTAATGAATCCATGTCGCCTCTTGCAGCTTCCTCCATACTTGGACGCTGCCAATCCCCAGGAGCAAGGAGAGTTTAGGTTTCCATTTGTTTTGCCAGAAAGTTCATTTGGACTGGCTTGTTTGGGATAGAGAGTGCAGTGGAAAGGCCATACCACCGTACACGGACGCTTACCTGTTTTTCTGAACTGTTTAGGTTGTGCCCGTCATGTAAGTGGGAACACCTCTCACCACTCTGAAGAAAGCCACACGATGCCGGTTTCTGAGAGTGACAGAAGCGTGTTGCATGCAGGCCAACAGCTTAAAGCACTTGCTGACTTAGAGGCCGAGAGTGGGTCTGTAGCTCCTGCTTTCTCGTATCAGCATGTCAGTGGGCCGAGTCTCTGTCCTCAGTCAGGAGAGCCCGGGGCGCGGACGCAGGGACAGGTGGCAGCATTCCCTGAGGAGAATGTTCTGGAACACTCTGTAGCCTGGAACTCGGGGGACAGCCGGAGGAGCCGGGCTCTCTGCAGCACCTTGACGTCCACTGGAGGAGAGGACTCCCTGCCGCCTTCTGGGTCTGGAAACCTCGAGATGCGGGACTCCCAGCAGAAAGGCCAGCAGACCAGCCCCAGCCACATCCCGCTTACAGAGGATGCAGACCCTGGGCTGCTGAGCGCTTTGTCCGTGGACACGGTGCCGGCCGACTGTGCCCACAGGACCGTGCGGGAGCTGGGGCCTCGGCCGGGCCAGGCGGGGGCGCTGTCCACTGATGGGGGTCAGGGAAGCTGTGCGGGGGACTCGGACCCCTTCCCCTGCGGGCCCGAGGCCCATGCTGACCAGCGAGAACTGGCCAGTATTGTTGCTGTTGGCGAAGCTGTGGCTTTTGAAATTACCAGCGGGTGCGGCGAGTTGTCGTCTCAGGGCCAAGAACCGCTGTTTATTCAGACCTCCGACGGGCTGATCTTGCCCCATCCGGGTTCCCTAGTGTCTGGGGAGGGGGACCTCGTCCTGGTGGCTGGTGAGGAGGGGCCCACCGTGCACACAGGACCCCGGGAAGGGGCTCCCCCGGAAAGTACAGAGGCAGAGGCCGCACAGTGAAGTCGGACCGCGGTCCCGGACGTGCGGGTATTTTAGCCAGAGAAGGTCTATTTGAAGTAATGTATATTTTTTTATTGTAAATACTGACACAAACGAACGTCTTATTTATAAAGGATAACGTCTTTCTACTTGGCTGTCTCCCTTCTTCTTCCGTGTCTTGCTTGCTTTCGTACCGATGGCCGAGCCGCCGCCCGGCACTGGATTCGTCCGCGGAGCTAGTCCCTAGAGGCCCCTGACGACTGCCACGGTTAAAGCCACCACACTCTTCCTTGTCGGCCCTGCTCCCCCAAAACTGTGTCCCCTTACCTCCTGGGTGACCTGCTGCTTTTCCACCATACCTGGGTTTAGGAAGTAAATAACCAAGTGGGCCGCTCTGGGCAGCACTGGGAGGTAGGAAAGAAAGTCGTATCTGCTCGCCTGTCATGTCATGGGTGCGGGAAGTGGGGCCACGAGGTCCGCAGCGCGGTGCCGCTGAGCTCAGAGCCCCAGTCCTCCCGTGCCTCCCCTGCAAAGCTGCCTGTCGACGTCTCTTCTCTGTTGAACGTTCTCCTTGGCTTTGTTACGGGGAGGGACGGGTGAGGCCTTGGTCCCCCTCTCTCCCCCCTTGCAGAGGCTGTGAGGAGAGACCCCGAGCAGGCAGTGCTGGGGATCACGGTGGCACCCCACCCTTGCACCGTGCCCCTTCCAGGGCCTGCTGTGGAGGAGCGGGGTGTAGTTTCAGGGCCATTTTCCTGTCCTCTCCCTTGATCTCAAAGCCGGATCCACAGAACAGAAGGACAGCGTTCTAGGATGCAGCGGCCAGCAGTGAGCCAGCCAGTTGCCCACGAGAGTCGGGTTCACAGGCGAGACGGTGGTACCTGCTGTGGATTTGGGGACACTTCTCAGGAGCCTAGAGTGAGTCCCGTCCTGGGGTCGTGGAGCGAGGACGGAGCCTCCTGCCTGAGGAGCGTTCATGACCCTTGTCAGGCAACTCACGCAACAAACCGCGTCACGTCTGGACCCCTGGTCCGTGGTCTGGACCAGGCCCTGTCAAATACGAACTTATTTTCTATTTAGAGGACATTCCTGAACACCCCAACGCAGCTTGGTTTCACCATGGTGGGCGTGCTACTCTAAACGGAGGGTGCATTTAGTGGAGTAAAAGACCCCCTGGTTCCACGGAGCAGGACGTTCCGGCCGTGCACCCGTGAGTTCGACCTGTGCTCGTGGAGGGACGGCAGCCGCCAGGACTGACGGACAGGCCTCTGCTCTGGGCGCCCTGCTGTGCCGGCCAGGGCAGCGTTCAAGGGCCCCCTGATCCCCAGCTTTATAGCACGGCTCCTAGCCCGTGGTGCTGCACTAGCAGACACACCACGTAGAAAGCACAGGAAAATTTCCTTTTCTCGCAAAGGATCTTCCTTCGTATACATAGTCCTTATAATTCGAGAGACTCCGATTAGGGGCAGGAGTGAAGCGGCGTCAGACCACCCACCTGGGGACACATACCACCCAAGGGACTCCCACGGGGTGGCTGCTGCGGACCCCAGTGAGGACGTATGTTTTCAGCGTTTGTTACCTTACCTGGCATCAAGTCCAACTACTGTCATTACTAAATGCAACTAAAGAAAGCCCTTTATTTTCTGTGTTCTGTGGAAAGCCCTAGGGTCCCCACCCCCCAGCCCTGTCAGGCTCATCCACGTTGGCCTCCCCAGTGGTCACGGGAGTGGGGAGAGCTGAACTGGAAGAGAGGCCGAGAGGGAGCCAGTCTTCAATGTCCTCTGAGGCCTACGTTTTTTAAAGAATAACGTCTATTTTCATCTAGGGAGTAACAAGCACATAATAAGTTTGAAATGGCAAAAGCTACGGGAAGGCCTGTGCCAAGCACGGGCAGCCCAACCTCAGCCCTCGGCCCCTCGGCCAAGGTGAGCACTTTCTCCTTTTTGGTGATTTACCTCCATGTGTTCAAGTTATGTCTCTCTCACAGCTTTCTTGATTTATTCGTGCTCGATGGCATCGTGAGACGTGGGACACGGCTCGCACACCTCCCCACTGTCCCCGCGGGTGTCCTTCTATCACGGGATGGTATTAAGTCAGGATTTAATGCTCCCGGTGAAGTGTAAATACTACTCGTGTGTTGTGACCACACGACTTCCCGGAAGCTTTGGCTTTTCCTAGAGAGACTTACTTTTTAAAAGAGAAAGCAGCCCCTCCCCTTCCTCTTCTCTCTGTTGATTTGATGCTCGTACCCGCGGCGCCATGATGGTCACCGTCGTGTGAGCTAAGGCCTCCATCACACCACATAATTATTACACTGTCTTCCTCCATCCTCCCCCGCGGTAGCCAGCTCCAGGTCTTGTAGCTGTCTCTTTGGCTTTTTCAGTCTACGTCACTACGCAACAGGCTAATACTGTCACTTCTTGATGTTCTAGGTTTAGGCATTACTGACCGGCTCCGGGGGCTGAGTGCACCCATGCTACCCCCCACTGCCACCACCCGCGTGCACTTGCCAACCTTCCCCTTGGTAGGATGTCAGCTGGCTGCTTCAACAGAGGTAGCGGGGATAAGCGACTGGAACACGCTGGCGTTTTATTTCTCTCTCGTCTTAGTCCCTTTGGGCTGCTCTAACCAAATACCACAGACTGGGAATCTCGTAGACAGCAGGAGTTTATTGCTCACAGCTCTGGAGGCTGGAGGCTGGAGATCATGGCGCCAGCATGGTTCGGTGAGAGCTCTCTTTCTGTGTCCCAGCTGGACACCTCTTGCTCTGTCCTCACATGGTGGACGGGGCTGTGGAGCTCTCTGGAGCCTTTTTCATGAGAGCATGGATCCCACGCATGGGGCTGCACCCTCATGGCCTGAGCACCTTCCAAAGGCCTCACCCTGTTACTTACCATCTCCTCCAGGGGTTAGGATTTCAACATATGAATCTGGTGGGGACATTTTGAGACGACAGCACCTCCCAAGTGAAAATGTGAGCCAGAAGGCACTCGGGAGCTTGAGTGGCCTTCCTCCAGAGGTGGCCCAGACCCAGGTTGCTTCCTCGCCCCTTGCGGGGGAGGGGCTTTCCCCAGAGGCCTGAGGGGGCTCATCACCCTCATGTGTCAGCTCCGTCCCCCAAAACGTGAGGGGCAGGAGGGGCACACAAAACTTTTGAGAACCAAAAGTTCGTGTGCACATCTCAGTCACGTGGCCACGGTTGGCCGCAAAGAAGGTTCTGAAACCTATTAAACTGGTAGCCATGTGCCAGCTAAAGCCCAAATGAAGCAAAGATATACTGAAGGACCACCAGTGGTCTCTGCCAAACCCCTTCTCCCAGAATGGTTAAAATTGTTGTGAGTTGGTCTGGAGAGGCAGGAGTAACAGCTCTGGAACCTGCGGAGCTTCAAACAACCGAGGTGTCTCCTCATGCGACAAGTCCCTCACAGGCTGGCGGGACAGCTCTGCCTCATCACAACCAGGTCGGGGACCCAGCGGGGTGGCCACATCTCAAACCCCGCAGTGGCCAAGTCAGACGGAGGGAACTGAAAGGAGGTCTGTCCTTCCGTGACCAGAATCTGCCACGTGGTCTCCCCCAGTGGCAAGAGAACCAGAAGAGCAGGCTTTCATGGGCCACAGGGGCAGGGCTCCAGGATTATCTGGTGGATGGCACGGATGGCTGACCAACTATCGGGTCACATTTTTATGACATGCAAGTGTTATTCAGAGCTGAGCTGTGTGGTATGTTGTGACTACTTTGATGCTTTTGTACAAGCTTTTCTGTTTCCTGGAGGGTGTTTTTCTTTTCTTTTCTTAGTTTTAATGAAATGTACTTATCATGAATTCACCCTGAAGCCCTTCCCAATCCTGTTCTATTTTTGCGGACTTGCCCTTTGCATACTCCTTGGCTGTCTATTTTGGCAAGCTACCTGGAGGCAGAGAACCGTGTGAACAGTCTCCTAGGTTTAGAAGTCTGTCAGCTCTCTGGAGACTTCACTGTTGTGTGGTGAGTGCAGAATTCAGCAAATTCAACCACCAGAGGGGTCATCCTTTGATTTGATGCCTCTTCCATTTCGTGAGAGATCTCTGCACCAATGCCACCAGATAATTTGTCACTTAGCTCTTTTGTGTCTGTTTGTCCTTTGCAATGTCAACCCTTTCCATTAGTTCCCCTGGGCCACTTGGGTGTCTGGGGATGAGGCATCAAGAACCCATGGAATGTCCTAGAAAGGCTTGCTCACGGTATTAAGTCCTTCACTGCCCTTTTTTTTTTTTTTAAGTACACCCAACGTGGGGCCTGAACTCACAACCCTGAGATCAAGAGTCGCATGCTCCACAGACTGAGCCAGCTGGGTGCCCTGAAGAGCATTTATTTTTTAAGTACGTCCGAAACATAAAACTGCCAATGGACCTCAGGGCCCTGTCCCGCCCATCTGCCTCTGGGGCTCATGACAACAGCCTGCTGGGCAGGGTGGCCTGGAGTACAACACCCTGTCTGCCCTGTGCTAACTGCGTGGCTTTCTGGCTGCGCGATGTCTGAGGGGCAGCTTTTATGGTAGAGAGACATCAGTGAGTCCACAGGGACAAAGGAAGGAGATACTAAGAAATGTTGCCTCTCAGTGCTTTTGAGGTGTCAGTTTGCACAGCGAGGTAGGCTCGCTTTCTCCCAAACGAAATCCCTGTCGTGTACGGTCTTTATTGGAATATTTTCCTTCTTTCCCTGTTTCTGGGACGCTGCAGCTTCAGTCAGAGGAGGCTACATCCCGTGTCCGTATCACATCCATGCTGTAGCACAACGTTCCTTACATTTGTCTCTGGGAAGCAGATGGTAGGATCGAGCCCCCAGGATTTGGTTGCAAATGTTGTCGGACTCTAGGACTTGTGCCTGAAGAATCACGTGGCTTTCATGTGCCTGGCACATCCTCAGTCTGCAAATACAGGCAACGTTTGTAGGGAGTTTTCATGAAGCCGCTCTCTATTACTCAGTTAGCTCTATGGTATTCTAAACATTAGTTGTAATTACAAAACTAACGTGCAGAAAAATTTAAATACTAGGTATAAAGTAAAAATACCGAACCAGGGCTTTTCTACATAAATGTCATATAAATACAGCTAATTTACAAAAACGAGATCACTCAGTCATTCTGGTGAGGAACTCCTTTATTTCATGTAGAAGTCCCCTTGGGTGACAGGTTCACAATAGGTGCAGATGACGCCGTGTGGCGGATGGCTCCCAGCAGCATGGCGTCTGGGCAGGCCACAGGGAGCTGCTGAACTGATCCAGTCTGGAAGACACTAAGGTCGGAGGGTGGCCACACCACAGCTCTGGGTCTTACGTGAAAGACTGTCCACCATGGGCGCCACAGAAGCAGCCAGTGGTCGGGAGCCTGGGGGCTCAGATTCAGGCTGTGCTGGGAGGTCACAGGGCCCGGTGCCCTGTTTCGAGCAGCATGCTTTCCAGAAGCAGCTTGCTGTTGGTCTCCACGAAGGGCTGGTGCAGCCACATTGACAAGTAGCTCAGGGTGAGGTCGTGGTCTGTGGTGTGCGCTAGCTCTTCAATGACCGTGCGTTTCAGAAGAAGCTCCTTCTGGTACATGTCCGACAGCTGGCGGGAAACCTCATCTGAAACAAACGTCTCCCCTTAATAGCACAAGTTCACAGAACTGCTCCTGCCTGGGTGTGAGGCGCCACTTTGAAAAGCTCTTCGTTGAAAACTAAACTCGGGGCACCTGGGTGGCTCAGTCAGTTAAGCGTCTGCCTTCGGCTCAGGTCATGATCCCGGGGTCCTGGGATTGAGCCCCACGTTGGGCTCTTTGCTCAGCAGGAGCCTGCTTCTCCCTCTCCCTGCCGCTCCCCCTGCTTGTACTCTCTGTCTCTTGTCAAATAAATAAATAAAAAGTGTAAAAAAAAAAAAACTAGACTCAGCAATAGCGCGGAGATAAAGAAGGACCAGGTGGGTCTGTATCACTCTGGCTCATGCAGACCAGTAGGATTAGTCAGCATGGTAAGTGTCATGAAGTTAATAAGTAGCCTTTTCTGCTCAACTCTTCGGTCCTGTGATGACTATAAACAGCAGATTCACCTCAAACTGACAATATTCCAATAACACATTACATCAAATGGTTTTACCCTTTTCTTCCTTATTTAAAAGTGAGATCTCAAATTGGCATCAAATAGCTAGGCCCTTCTTTTGAACTAACAAAGCTAAAGGTAACTCTGAGGGGCGCCTGGGTGGCTCAGTCGGTTAAGCATCCAACTCTTGATTTCAGCTCAGGCCACGATCTCAGGGTCGTGGGATCGAGCCCCATGTCAGGCTCTGGACTCAGCAGGGAGAAACAAACTCTCTCTCTCTCCCTCTGCCCCTTCCCCTGCTCTCACGTGCACACTTGCTTTCTCTCTAAAATAAAGAAATCTTTGACAGAGAGAGAGAACAAAAATAAAGAAATCTTAAAAAAAAAAAAAAGGTAACTCTGATCTTGTAGAACTTAAGTAATGGATTCCACGTTCCCAATAGTCTTCTTCTAGTGGGTGGCTAAACTGACTTCAGTTTATCTTTTTTTTTCCAATACTGGGCTTGAACTCACAACCCTGAGATCGAGACCTGAGCTGAAATCAAGAGTCAGATGCCTAACATCCAGGCGCCCCAAAACCTATCTTTCCGAAAAAGGAAAAAAAAATTCTGCCTCTGCACAGGAGGTGGAATTCATTCTACCCATTTTTTTAAGGTTATCTATTTTTTTATTAAGTAATCTCTGTGCCCAACGTGGGGCTTGAACTCACAACCCCAAGATTTAAAGTCGCAGGCTCTGTGGACTGAGCCAGCTGGGTGCCCCGACCACTTGGTTTTAAAGGGTTAATAAGGGCACCTTGCTTCATGTGTCTCTAATTACATTTAATATTCTTTGCTAATTATTAGAGCCAAGAAGAACGGCCCATTTTAAGATGCCCCCCAATCTCCTTCCCTTCCAACAGATCCTCTTGAATTGAATTTCAAACTCTGTCACGTTCTTCAAGTACGCAAATACTCTCATAATTTCTACTCCTGAGAATCAGTGCAGAGACAACTACTTACAGAAACGGGCTGTGGGCCACGTGTGAAATAGGGGTGGCCGATGCCTCCCGTCCCCACAATGGTAGTTCTCCAGCTCACAAACCCCCTTGGTGGTCGAGGACAGCTTTTCCATTTTCATCTGTATTTTGGCCTGAAAAGGTATTAATTGGGAATAGGAGAACCTTATTTGAAATCGATTCCAGGGGCACCTGGGTGGCTCAGTCGTTAAGTGTCTGCCTTCGGCTCAGGTCATTATCCCAGGGTCCTGGGATCGAGCCCCGCGTCGGGCTCCCTGCTCGGCGGGGGGCCTGCTTCTCCCTCTCCTGCTCCCCCTGCTTGTGTTCCCTCTCTCGCTGTCTCTCTCTCTGTCAAATAAATAAAAATCTTAAAAAAAAAAAAAGAAATTGACTCCAGTCTCAGATTCAATAACTGTAAGCTTTCAAAGCTAAGAGGTACAAATCTGTTGAGACCTAAAGTCAAATAACACTGTTCACTCCACGTGCAGCACATTTCCAGGCAGATGGAGCCAGACAGTGGCTATGATCTCATTCATTTGGATTACTTCAGAAATAACCCCTGGATTTCCAGGGCTGGAAGGACAGAGCTTTCTGAGTCCCACTTCCCTAAGATTTCTGAAGGCACTAATTTTTTTAGTCCCAAACACCTGGAGGAGGGGCGCCTGGGTGGCTCAGTCGTTAAGTGTCTGCCTTCAGCTCAGGTCATGATCCCAGGGTCCTGGGATCGAGCCCCGCATCGGGCTCCCTGCTTGGCAGGAAGCCTGCTTCTCCCTCTCCCGCTCCCCCTGCTTGTGTTCCCTCTCTCACTGTGTCTCTATCAAATAAATAAAATCTTTAAAAACAAAACAAAACACCTGGAGGAATCACAAGGCAGGCTCTGCTCTTATGGAATGAGAGAAGGAAGGGTATTACATGAGTTAATTTCTGACTTTTACTAACTGCCTCTGGGTTTACCGAAACCTCGAGGCTCGGTTTCCTTGCCTGTGAAACGGTAGTCGTGAAAGGCAGCCCCTCACACTTCACACAGGAAGTGGGGAGAATGGATGCCTCCGGTAGGGTGGGCTCTGCGGGGGAGCCCGGCCACTGCAGGGGACACACGGACACTGTCCCCGCTGCACAGATGGCCAGCACAGACCGCTCTGACAAAGCGCTAACATGGTGGCCAGAAGGACTAAGTACTTCTGAAGTACCTAGTTGGGGCTATAGAAGGGTTTGTTACATAAAGAGGCCAAGTAACTAAGATTCCAGATTTCAGCAGCACAGACCCACTAAGACCACATTTCTAACCCCTACATATGTGCACAGGGGTGAATACACAGAGACCTATAAATTGTCAGAATCTGAATTCCTTACACTTGGTCCTTCAGCCACTCTCTAATTATGCCAGATGTAGTGTGCACTAAGTTTAGCTAATGTTGATGTTTAAGGGACTACATTCCTTTCCCCAATCTTTGTAGGTTCGATCTTTCACTTGGCCCCACACCAAGAGGTAGGACTCAGCACTTCTGTATTACAGCTGTGGGACAATTCTCAGGGCTGCTGAGCTAGGGAAGGTCAGAGCCAGCACCCCACACCAGGCTTCCTGACCCCACATCTCTTGGCATGCCATCCTCTGTCCTCTGCATCCTGCCACCTAATGCAAAGAAAAGCTTATAAATGATCAGGACAGCAAGGAAAATCCTGAAGGCCCGACAGGCCTGCAGTGCCAAGCGCAGCTCGGTCATTGACAGAGACACAGATTATGCACGGTGGGCAGCCCTAAGCCCGCAGGGCATGAACGGAGGCGCACACTCCCAGCCCAACCTCCTCCCACAGACCAAACTGCAAAATGTTCGTCCATGTTAGGGAAAGGGCTGCCTCAAAGCCCCCTGCCAAGGTCAAATTCATTAAAGACACTTAAAGCCAAGTCTGGGAAACCATTCTCTCCAAAAGCTGGGGAACAGGACAAATAATACTAAAAGCCTTATCACATCAACTTTTGGTTTTGAACATAGAATGAGAACTTGTTTCCAAACCACTTCAAAATAGAATAAATTCCCTGGAGCAGAGGATTTCAGTGCCTGATGGCTGGCACCCAGATCTTGGTTTCTAAAACCATCCTCCAATAAGAGGAACCAGGGCTCCTTGGAGAAATGGCTGATCCTAGAACCGAGGCAGGAAATACACAAGATGGCCTAGAACATCTTGTAATGCTAGAAAGTAAGGAAGCGTTCCAAAAAACCCAAACCAAATTCACAATGATGGAAGCCTGTCAAAGGGACATAGGAGCCAACGGAACTCGTAATGGCCGAAGCAGGAACAATTTGAACAAAACAAAGCAGTACTGTATTACAATCCAAAGTGGAAAACAAATAGCCATGAGTCCACACTGCTAGAAATGCATGGTCCAGTAATTCACAGGTGGGGGAAGACAGACATAATTTATGTACATGCTACACCCTCAAGGAGGTGGGACAGAACTTCCCACTCCTTCAGCGTGGGCTGTGTGGACAGCGGGAAGGGAGCTCCTTTTACAGAGAAACCTGACAAAACCTCAGCCAGGCGGTCAAGGTCAACACCCAGAGCGATAGGGCGTGGTCACAGTCCACGCCCTTGCCGGGATGTGATGAGACCTCATTTCTGCGGTCTCCCCCGAAGAACCCACAACCCCGGCCAAATCATGAGAAAGTCATCAGACAGACCCCAAGTGAGGGACAGCTGCAAAATGCCTGACCCATCCTCCTCAAAACTGTCACTGTTATAAAAAACCAAGGGAAGTCTGTGAGACTGGCGGCCACGAGGGGCCCGAGGAGACATGATGACTACATTCACTGCGGCATCCGGCGTGGAGAGAGGGCAGTGGGGAAAAAGTAAGAAAATGTGAATAGACCACAGCCTTCATTCAGTAACAGCGTATCAGTGCCGGCTCATGAATTATGACAAAGTGGCATACATGTTTGTGTACATGTTTGTGATACGTAGGACAGTAACGTCTGACATGGGGTGCGGGCTGGGGATAGTTTACTCGAACTCTCCATACTACCTGCTCAACCGTCCTGTAAATCGGAGACTGTCCCAAAAAATCAAGTGTTCACAAAAAAATACAGAGAATTAATCCACTGGAGCAGCACACTGTGGCTTGGGGAGACCATAGAGACCAGGGCACCTGCCTCTTCCCAAAGCCACCAGGCCACGGCATTGGTAACCCTGCGCCACACGGTGCAGCCTGTCTTCCAACTTGGGTCGCTCGCCTCGGGCCCGTGTGCCTCTCCCTCCCATCCATACGAGCCTTTGAAAGACAGAAAACTTCCCTTCTTGGGAAAAAGGAAATCAGCCCCAGGCTCAAAGACTTTGGCTGGGAAGCAATATTCAGCTAACGTGTGTATAATGTGATTTTAATTGTATTACAGAAAAACGTTAAGTAAATAAACAGGATAGGATTAATACAAATTGTGAGGTAGGCCTAAGAATGGGTGAAATGTATGTACACTGATGTAGTTCTACCCAGGAGTTAATTCCTCCATGATCTTTGTGATGAACCCACCGAGTAATCATCCAGCCCTTTGGGGGCACATTTCCCACCACGGGACACACCAGCTCCGTGGGAGCCCCTTCCAGCTCTGGACGGGACTTGCAACATTGTTCTCTGGTGGGAGCCAAAGCTTCTGCCAGTCCCGGGGTCTCCCTTATCCCCTCAGAGGCCTCAAAAAACCAGTGGACCATTTCCTGTTCTCGGGACAGCCTTTTGGCTGTGATTGTGGCTGTTTTGTCTGCTGGTTCCCCCTTTCCTGGGCTAAAACTCCAGTTCCCCCAATTACTTCTCTTTGACAAGGCCTGTCCCCGTCCAAACATGCATCCACGCTGGCTCTGTCCGCGTTGATGGGTGGGCCCATCATTTTGTTGGCTGTCATGGACACAGCCCAGGCTTTAACTGAAGATCTTGGGAACTCAGCTGACCACGAGCAGGTGGTCACCTACAACCCAGCGGCTACCTTCCCCTGGCCTGCCTCACCTTGGGCCTGTGCTGCGGGTCAGAGGGACCAAGGGCAGGCATCCCACCTTTCCTCTGCTGCTGCCCAGTTCATCGAGCCTGCCGGCTGGGTTTTCTGCATCTTGACTCTCCCTGCTAACATCTTCCCACGCTGCCCCTCCTCAGTGCAGGTCAGTGGGGCTGAGGAAGGGGTCCAGGGTACCAGCCTGCCACTTAAGAATGGGGAGAACCTAGGACAGACAAAGCCAATCACTCCTGGCGTGCCTGAAATGAAAGGCACACCCCCTCTTCCCCATCGGCCTCTCCTCTGAAACTTTTTCCTGATGGGCCTACGTCCACAGTTACAAATGAGAACGTTGTGATCTAACAAGAGCCAAGTGACATTTAAAAACAAAATCCTTTCAGAGTTTTTTTTACATTTTATAAAAGTCACATTAGTAGGTGTTGAAAATGTTTCTCGTTCTAACACAGCTTTGAGATTCTGTGATAGGCTTTATCCTGGAAGGGAACAAGAGATGAAGAGGCTCTGGTGGGAGGTGGTGGCTCATCAAAACGACACGCAGCGAGGCGGTCAGGGCTGGAGTGCAGCTGACTGAGCACCACGTGTAGCTTTTTGGCTGTTTAAATTATTGTAATACTGGGCGCCTGGGTGGCTCAGTTGGTTGGGCGACTGCCTTCGGCTCAGGTCATGATCCTGGAGTCC
>NC_058411.1:2927985-2963731 GCF_002201575.2 Neomonachus schauinslandi | reverse complement strand
AGACGGTCTTTGAGACGCTAGTCCGTGGTCCTCCCGGTGTCGGCCTCGCTGAAATAAACTCCTTTCTTGTGTCCCCCCCACTCGTCTCTCTGCCTGTGGATTTTGTCAGCGGTGAGTGGCCGAGCCTGGTGTGTTTGGGACCCTGGAGCCAGGTGCTCGTGCACCCCTGTGTGCTGGCTACACCACCATTCACTTCTGTACCGTGTGTGGTGCGCTACGTGGTGGAGCCGAGTGGTGACGAGACACGGTAGGGCCACGAAGCCCACAATATTTACCATGTGGAGCCCTCCGAAGGGGGTCAGGTGGACCCAGACATCACATGCGGCAGAAAGAACAAAGGTCTAGGACAGCATCCTGGGGAGCATCGAGATTTAGGGGGCAAGTGGAGGAGGCCGAGGAGGGAAAGGCAAGTGTCTGGGGGAGAGCGTCTCCCACAGCGTGGACACCTGCCGGGCACCGAGAAAGTCCCAAGGACACCCCCAGGATTTGGTGACTGCGAGCACAGGTGGCCGGGGGCTCTGGATCTCACCAAAGCATCAAAGGTGGTCTGCAGCTCCTCACACAACGTCTCTAGCTCCTTGCTGTATTCCGGAAGCGTCTTGTCCGCATCTTCCCCGGAAGCCGGGCTGCTCTGTAACTCGGCCGCATCTTCACTCCTGGACAAAATGGAGAAGAGTGCGAACCACGTACACTCCGAAAGGCGCCTCGTCTCGTGAGGGCAGACCCTAGAAAGCGCCATCTCCAGGCAACAGTGTCAGGCATTTGGCCCAGGTGTTATTTCACGGGGCTGTAACGTATGCTTACTTATTATTCACCAGCACGATGAACAGTCCACCAGCTCTGCACTGGGGGGAGTCGGCTGAAGGCAGCCCCGTAGCGTCCTTAGCCTAGGGCTCTGTGCTGGGCGCACAAAGATGAACGAGACATGACCATTTCCCCAGAGTTCACCGTCTGGGAATGGTTCGAAGCCTGTGGGGCATGAAATTAATCTAGCGTGGTCACAACACTTCAGGGAAAAATTAAACATAAAAACAGAAGAGACAGTATCAGAGAGCTCCTTCTGCAGGCAGGCCGAGAACTGTCTCTTGCTGAGCGGGCCCTGGGAGGAAGAGGCGGCAGAGGGCCAGCAGCGGGACACGTGTGCCGGGAACGGGCCTGAGCCAGGGGACAGCAGTGGAGACGCTCGACTCTGGCTTGTGGACAATGACAGAGGAACACAGAATTATGACTTTGAGAAATAAGAAACTATACATGCAGGAAAGTGCAGAGAATAATGAAGCAAACCTTCCAATCAGAATTGGCAACCGGTAACAGGTTTTCTGAGGACTCCTTTGTCTCTTTTAAAGAAATTGCTAAGGGGGGTGGGGGTGCACCTGGGTGGCTCAGTCGATAAGCATCTGCCTTCCACTCAGGTCATGATCCCAGGATCCTGGGATCGAGTCCCACATTGGGACTCCCACCCAACACGCATCGGGCTCCCTGCTCACCGGGGAGTCTGCTTTTCTCTCCCCTTCTGCCCCTCTCCCAGCTGTGCGCGCACGCGCATGCGCTCTTTCTCACGTCAATCAATCAAGCAATCATCTTAAAAAAAGAAATTGCTAAGGGGGAGCGCCTGGGTGGCTCAGTTGGTTGAGCGTCTGCCTTCGGCTCAGGTCATAATCCTGGGGTCCTGGGATTGAGTCCCACGTCAGGCTCCCTGCTCAGTGGGGAGTCTGCTTCTCCCTCTGCCTCTGCCCCCTCCCCAGCTTGTGCTCTTTCTCTCCCTCTCAAATAAATAAATAAATAAATAAAGCATCTTAAAAAAAAAAAATTGCTAAGGAAAAATACCCTCCTCTGTCTCTTCTACTCTCCATCCTCCACCGGACTTCCAACACCTGGTCAGCACAGGTGGGGAGGGGGTTTCTGCACACCAGGCAATTCTCACAGCCTGTGGCCCTTCCCACAGTTAACTCTACTTGTTGGAGAGACCACCTGTCGGAGGTAGGCACACTACCTACTGGAGACAGACCGATCCCACAGGTCAACGCTCGGCCCCACAAGACCGGCCCCGCTCAACTCCAGACACTAACCGCAAGCCCAGGGTGTCAGCTGTGCTTCTGACCGACGGGCTGTGCATAAGACGTTCCCACGAGCCACCCCCCTAGACTTGAAGGATTTGCTGGAGCAGCTCACAGAACTCCGGAAAATGGTTTACTTACTAGCTTGTCGGTTTATTACAAAGGATATTAAAGGATATGAGAGAACAGCCAAATGAAGAGGTACATAGAGCAAGGTCCGGAAGGGTCTTGAGCACAGGGGCTTGGGTCCCTGTGGAGTTTGGGGGCCACCCTTCCAGCATGGAGAGGTGTTACTGTTCACCAAACCAGAATCTCCCCAAACCCCAACCTTTTGGGTTTCTGTGGAGGCTTCATTATGTAGGCACGATTGATTAAATCATTGGCCACTGGTGTATCATTCAACCTCCAGCCCCTCTCCCCCTGCCTGAGAGGTGGGGTGAGGGGGTAGAGCTGAAAGTTCACGCTCTCTAATGCCCTGCTTGGTTCCCATGGGGCTTTCCAGAAGTCACCTCCTTAGCATGAACTCAGGGGTGGCTGGAAGGGACATGTTATGAATAACAGGACACTCCTTTCACCTGGACCATTCTGGGGGACAAAAGACCAAATATTAGAACAGAGGATGCTCCTATTGCTCTTATCCATTGGGAAGTCAGAGGGGTTTAGGAGCTGTAGGCCAGGAACAGGGAGGGAGACCAAAGAGATAGTTCTTACTATCAATCACAACATCACAGAAACAAAGCCCAACGTTGTGAAATCAAAGGCCTGCTGATCTCCCACCCAACACGCATCCATCCTAAAGGTGCGAGCTTCACGGCTGGGCCCGTGTCCTTCCAATCCATTTTCATAATTTCATATACAGACA
Source organism: Neomonachus schauinslandi (assembly GCF_002201575.2). Taxonomy (NCBI): domain Eukaryota; kingdom Metazoa; phylum Chordata; class Mammalia; order Carnivora; family Phocidae; genus Neomonachus; species Neomonachus schauinslandi. The sequence goes on along the minus strand of NC_058411.1, from coordinate 2,960,812 downwards.
TAACAATGAACGACAGGTAGCATAATTTTGTATTTAAAATGGACATACATATACAGTTTCTACTTACATACATCATTTTACCACTTGCTCTTCTTAATATAACGTAATTCACGCATGTTGATAAAGACTACCATTCCCACCCTAAACGACTCCCAGGAGACTCGTGCCCCATCACTAAGGGTGCGGGCTCAGAGCTCGAGGAGCTCTATACACATACTTACCATAACCTGGTTTTCAGGTTGGCAATATTATTTGCAGTAGCAAAACCTGTGTCGTTGAGGGCTTCCCATTTCAAGATTAAATTATGCCAATCAGCTGCATTGTCCTTAATTTTTCTTGCGCTGACAGATAAGACAGGTTTTCTGGGCGTTGTGCTTCCAAGAGGGTTTGCTGACAGGGAGTAAAAGAAACACAATGGATCACAAATTTGTGAAAATAAATAAAAGGAACCTCATTTAAAATGGAGTTGGGAAGCCGTGAAAGGGCAGCTCTCACACACACACATGACTTGCTGTGGCCTGCACAACCAGCAGGAAGGAGGAAGATAAGCATTATTACAAGGGAGGACATTTTTCACATAGGAATTTCATTTACTGCTTTTAAGAAAAAGATCCCTCCCTGTTCCAGCAACAATGCATCAACCACCACTTACAGCCGATGAGCAATCACTAACCTCAAACTCTTGTTCTTCTCCACAGAACATGTGTTCAACACCTCCCCACTTCCCCCTAAAACCTAATTAAACCTGACCTTCCCTTTGTCTCTTCCGACTTGCCTATGATTCGTCATAGCGAATTGTCCGGAATTGCAATTCCTTTGCGATTCCTGAATAAACTCATTTTTTACTTAGAGATGTTCTTTGCTCTGTTTATTTTATTTTTTTTAAAGATTTTGCTTATTTATTTGAGAGAGAGCGAACAAGCAAGAGAGCACAAGCAGGGGGAGTGGCAGAGGGAGAGGAAGAAGCAGGCTTCCTGCCAAGCAAGGAGCCTGATCCAGGGCTCAATCCCAGGACCCTGAAATCATGACCTGAGCCAAAGGCAGATGTTTAACCAACTGAGCCACCCAGGTGTCCCCTTAAGTTTCTTAAGACTTGTTTTGTGGCCTTGTTTTGTGATCTATCATGGAATATGTTTCATATGTCCTTGAAAAGAAGGTGTAACTGCTGTTTCTGGATGGAGTTTTCTGTATGTCTGTTAGGTCCAATTAATCCATAGTATTGTTCAAGGCCATCTGTTTCTTTCTTTCCTTTTTTTTTTTTTAAGGTTTTATTTATTTATTTGACAGAGAGAGAGAGAGAGAGCACAAGCAGGGGGAGCAGCACAGGCAGAGGGAGAAGCAGGCTCCCTGCTGAGTAAGGAGCCCGATGCGAGACTCGATCCCAGGACCCTGGGATCATGACCTGAGCCGAAGGCAGACGCTTAACCGACTGAGCCACCTGGGTGCCCCTCTTTGCTCTGTTTAAAGTTTACATTACTTGGAGGCCAGAGTGGGATCCAAAGGAGAGGACCCCAGGGGATGAAGACCCTCAGGCCTGAGCAAGGCATCTGTGTGGAGCCTTCGTGCTCACCCCTTTGGAGGGTCTCTCAGATTTCGAGCCCTCCCTTTGGTGGAGCACCCGACTTTATTCAGGATCTGTTTAAAGTACTCGCTTATTTTCTGAACCTCAGATTTTGAGTAATGGGATTTTGACTCTCTACACTCTCTCAGGAGGGTCCTCCTTCTGGGACCCCATCTGGTTTTATGTTTAAAAGCTATGGTCCTAGGGCACCTGGGTGGCTCAGTCGGTTAAGTGTCTGCCTTTGGCTCAGGTCATGATCCCAGGGTCTTGGGATCAAGTCTCGCATAGGGCTCCCTGCTCTCTGCTTCTCCTTCTGCCCCTCCCCCTTCTCGTGCTCTCCCTCTCTCTCTCCCTCTCTCAAATAAATAGATAAAATCTTTAAAAGAAATAAAAGATATTTTTAAAAAGCTATGGTCCCTCTCACGTGCATTATTATTTACTTACTTATTTGTATTCAAGTATATTAACATACTGTGTTATATTAGTTTCAGGTGTACAATATAGTGATTCAACACTTCCATACATGACCCAGTGCTCATCACAAGTGCGCTCCTTAATCCCCATCACCTGTTCCCCCATCTCCCCACCACGTCCCCCCTGTAACCATCAACGTGTTCTCTGTAGTTAAGAGTTTTTTTGTTCCTTTTTTCTTTGTTTTGTTTCTTAAATTCCACATATGCATGAAATCATATGGTATTTATTTTTCTCTGACTGACTTATGAAGAACTTATACAACCTAACACCAAAAAAACAATAATCCAATTAAGAAAGGACAGAGGACCTGAATAGACATTTTTCCAAAGAAGACATACAAATGGCCAATAGACACATGAAGAGATGCTCAACATAACTGATCATCAGGGAAATGCAAATCAAAACTGATGTGGGAAACAAAGGCAAAAGAAAAATTATTAAATTTCCTTACTACTTATAGCCCACTGACAAGTCCTTAAAACAGGCAGAGAGACCTTCCTCCAGGAACTCAGCCGCCTCAATGCTAATACCTCGCTAAGGGCAAAAGGCAACCTTAGCCTGACCCCTCCTCCCCCCAGGATCCTGTAAGTCTACTTTAAATAAAAATTCCTGTAGAAATTTTCTTTATCTCTAAACCCAAGATACATGTTGGCAATCACCCCCCCAAGCATATGGCCCATGGTTATACATCTGAAGGGCCTCATGACTAAGGTTTTGTTTTTTGTGTTTTTTTTTAAGATTTTATTTATTTATTTGACAGAGAGACACAGCGAGAGAGAGAACACAAGCAGGGGGAGTGGGAGAGAGAGAAGCAGGCTTCCTGCTGAGCAGGGAGCCCGATGTGGGGCTGGATCCCAGGACCCTGGGATCATGACCTGAGCCGAAGGCAGACGCTTAACGACTGAGCCACCCAGGCGCCCCCTCCTTTTTTTTTTACCCCCTCCCAACTTGAAAGTATATAACGGGCCACTCCTCATGACCCCAGTGCCTCTCTTTCTGCCCACGGGTCCTGTCCCCAGGCTTTAATAAAACCACCTTTTTGCACCAAAGATGTCTCAAGAATTCTTTCTTGGCCATTGGCTTCGAACCCTAATGACTTTCCTACATCAAAAACCACAATGAGATATCACCTCACATCTATCAGAATGGCTAGTATGGAAAATACAAGAGGGGCTCAGTCAGGTAAGCGTCTGCCTTTGGCTCAGGTCATGATCCTGGGGTCCTGGGATTGGCATCGGGCTCCCTGCTCAGCGGGGAGCCTGCTTCTCCCTCTCCCTCTGCCCCTCCCCCTGCTTGTGCTTGCTCTCTTTCTCTCTCTCAAATAAACAAATAAAAATTAAAAAAAGAGAAAAGAAATAACAGGTGTTGACAAGCATGTGGAGAAAACGAACCCTCGTGAACTGTTGGTGGGAATGCATTTTGACTAAATGGACCAACTTAACCAAAGATGAGTTAAAATTTCAATGCCCATTATGGGGAACTCTTGACCCCCCCCCCAAAAAAAACTTTTCTCAGAAACTAATTAGAAAGCTCTGACTCTAAAATTAAACAGACTCCATGGAATGCCCAATTTAATGGGTACCTGGAGGCTTCTAAACAGATTCAGGACTCTCAAGTAGCCTCTTTATAAAACACTGATTTCAAATTAACAGAGCAGCAAACAAAGGAAGACACAAATCTTCTGAGGCCTCTTGCTCCCCTCCTGTCCTCTTGGTCTCTTACGCAAAGGGTGCCCAACAGCCATCTTACGCAAAGCACACAGCCACCATACCCTTGCCCTCCCGCACGACCCCCACCTCCTTTATACCCTGAACTTCCTCATTCACTCCTCTCTGGCCGTCCTTCCCTTCCTCTCCCAAACCCATTAAAACCTGCCACATTAAAGTCAGACCCTCCGAGGATCCAAATGCCAAACCCCTAATTTGTCATGTGCCCTGGACTAAGGGTGAATTAGGACCTATAGTCAAAGACTCTCCCAAAGTGAGATTTGGGACTCTCAGATTTGCTGAGGATCCTTAGATCCTCATAGATTTGCTGAGTAATTTAAGATGGTGATTCAAACTTATCTACTGGGTTTCTCAGATTCACATTCGCTATTACATATGCTTGCTGCCCAGGGCCAGTCTGAGCACTGGATGAACTCTGCCGCTCGGATAATCCTGGTGAGAGAGGACGTCAAGGGCCTCCATTCTGACCTGTCATTACTTCCTACATGACTAAATTCTTCTTTTCAGCTTATCTCTTAACACAAGAAAGAGCCAACTGGCAAAGCCTCCCATGAGGGGAACTGAAACCACCCCCCCAAGCAACAAGGACTGCCCCGAGCCAGCAAGACCCCTCAGGACTGAGCCCAGGACAATGAGACTGGACCTTCGCTGCCCCTGCACGTACCCACCCACCTTCACCCTACATTCTCCTTACATAAACCTGGAAGGATCTTCAGCACTTGGGAGACGGTCTTTGAGACGCTAGTCCGTGGTCCTCCCGGTGTCGGCCTCACTGAAATAAACTCCTTTCTTGTGTCCCCACCACTCACCTCTCTGCCTGTGGATTTTCTCTGTGACGAGTGACCAAGCCCGGTGTGTTTGGGAGCCTGGAACCAGGTGCTTGCGCACCCTTGTGCACTGGCTACATGGAGGGATCTCTAGAACCACAGATGGGGTACTATCCCGTCTTGCTATATGATCAAGCTCCTGCAGGCACTAAATGACTTTACCAGACAATTCCTAGGGCTTTCCCACAACCTGCTGAACATACTATGAATCAGGCTTGTACCCAGAAACCCAAAAACCCATGCATGATTATTATAGTTGGCTCCAAGTTACTGTGGGGATTTTTTTGTTTTTGTTTTTATTTTTTGAGAGAGAGAGAATCTTAAGCATGCTCCACCTTAGCATGAACCCAATGCAGGGCTTGATCTCATGACCCTGAGATCATGACCAGAGTCAAAATCAAGAGTTGGATGCTTAACCAACTGAGCCACCCAGGTGCCTCTCCAAATTGTTTTTAAAGAAAATTCTGGTCTTCCTTTAAACACTGAATCTACTTGGATAGCCTTGAACTCTGTGTTTATTACTGGGCGGATCTTTCAGCTCATTATTGGGTGGATCTTCTAGTTAAAAGGACCAGATGAGATGAGGGACACCTGGGTGGCTCAGTTGATTAAGCGTCGGCCTTCTGCTCAGGTCATGATCTCAGGGTCCTGGGATGGAGCCCTGCACCGGGCTCCCTGCTCAGCAAGGGGTCTGCTTCTCCCTCTTTCTCTACCCCTCCTCCCGCTGGTGCGCTCTCTCTCTCTCTCTCGTGCTTACTCACCCTCTCTCTCTCAAATAAATAAATAAATAGAATCTTAAAAAAAAAAAAAGGAAAGCTTAATAAATCCCCCTGCCCTTGGCCATCCCAATGATCAACTTCCCTTTTATATATGAAAAGGAAGGGAATTCCCTGGGGTTACTCACCCCAAACACGGGGATCACCATCGACCCTATAGGGCACTACAGCCAACAACAGGCCGTGTGGCACCAGGCACCTTGCCTCAGAGCCATTCTTGCCACCACACTTCTGGCTAAGGGCAGCGAGGAGATAGTCCTGAGACCCCTGTAGCCATCCCCGTGCCCCACGCAGTAGAAGCCCTCCTGAACACCCACCACCCTCCAGCCAGTCGTCTCTCTCCTACGAAATCCTCTTTCTAACCACCCCTCCCAGAACTCCTTGTCGCGGCAGTCACCTCCCTGCTCATGCCTGACTCTGACGGATCACCTCCTGACTCCCTCCCATGATGACTTACATCCTTTGGATGGTGCTGACTTCTCATGGTTCCCTGATGGTTTTTATGTGAGAGGTAGAAATGGCGAATGTTGTGCTGGATACGCACTTGCAACTCCCTCTGAAGTAACTGAGTGATACCTTTACCTTTGGCTACTTCACCCCAACAAGCTGAGCCGTACGCCCTCACGTGGCGGGCACGTCCGCCAAGCGCACGCTGCCGACATTTACGCTGACAGCCGATATGCCTTAGGAGTGGCTCACAATTCTGTAATGTTATGGCAACAATGTGGTTTCCGAATTTTAGCAGGGAGAAAATTTTAAATGGGTCTTATGTCCAAAATTTATTAGGTACTATACTCCTATCAGCTGCTCTGGCTATTATTATTATTATTTTTTATTAGAGAGAGAGAGCATGAAGGGGCCCGCGTTGGGCTCCATGTTGGGTGTGGAGCCTGCTTGAGATTCTCTCCTCCCTCCCCGCGGCTTGTATGCACACGCGCACGCATTCTCTCTCTCTAAAAGAAGAAGAAGAAGAAGAAGAAGAAGAAGAAGAAGAAGAAGAAAGAGAGGGCGAAGTAAGAGTCTCTGGCAGGACTGGACTCCTGCAGGGTTCGACCTCATGACCTGGAGAGCATGACCTGAGCCGAAACCAAGAGTTGGATGCCCAACTGACTGAGCCACCCACACGACCCTCACCCTCTCTTGGAAAGACAGTGCCCCAATTGCAATTCCCAATCCCCCACAAAAGGAGGAAAGCTTTCTGACTATTGGACCTGTCACCAGAAGCTCTGATCTGTTCACAATGTCAGAGACCCCCTGGTCTTACCTTTAACCAATTTCTTTGTAGTCCCAAATGCCACTGTAGATGACACCTGCAAGCCTATAGATGTTACCTATCCAGTTAGGCTATTATGGCCGGCATTCCCATACTTGTTTCAGCCTTTCCCTAGTTGTAACCATACTAGCTTAGTTAAATCCCTCCATCTTTGCCATTGTACAATCCCACATTCTTTTCCTTATGTAAGTGTGATCTGTCTCCCTGCACCCGAGGCAAATACAAACAAGTTTATGCCTCTTTGCAAAGTTTCTAGAAAAGACCCTTTAATGAAGGAATGGCCTCTCACAGGATGTCATCCCAACTCCTCCAATCCCTGGCTTGAAAAGCCCAATCAGGAAATTCCAGCTAATAAATCTATCAATAACCAGACCTTAGCTGGAGTCCCCCGTGCACCACCTGGTTTCATTTTTGTTTACAGGGGACAGCATTTCCCATGGGCATAGGAATGCTTAGACAGTTGGCAGCTTGGAAGTCAATGTTTATTGTTTACTGTTAACTTTCATCACAAACCAGAGGCCTCCCCCAGCCTGCCCCATTAGGCCTCCACGGCTCTCTTAACCAGGAACTTCAGGGGGCATACATGACTCCTGGTTTACCTCTGTAGGGAGGCTTTTCCCCTCGGGTCGGAGTAAGTGCCAGTGAACACATGATCAGAAATCTCTCCCTAACATTAGGAGAGGTAGGTGACTCCACAGCCAAAGCAAGACAGCTCAACAACGACCACGTGACTTGTTGGCTAAAGGAGTTTTGGACAGGGGCGCCTGGGTGCCGCAGTCAGTTAAGTGTCTGCCTTCTGCTCAGCTCATGATCTCAGGGTCCTGGGATCGAGCCCCGCGTCCTGTCAGGCTCCCTGCTCAGCGGGGATCCTGCTTCTCTCTCTGCCCCTCTCTCCTGCTCTGCTCTCTCTCTCTCTCTCAAATAAATAAATAAAGGAGTTTTGGACAATCTACTTGCTGGACAAGGAGGCATTTGTGTGGTAGCAAATACCACCTGTTGCACCTGGATAAATACCTCTGGAGAAACAGAAACCCACTTACACAAGATCAGGGAACAAGAGCACTAACGACAATGAATTTCACCTAATGACCCCTAGTCTTTTGATCTATTTAGCTGGTGACCTTCAGGTTTGAGCTCCTGGTTTAGAACTGTCATACTGGATTTGTCATATTATTTTTAATTCTGCCTTTTTTAAAAAAAAAGATTTTATTTATTTATTTGAGAGAGAGAGAGGAGAGAGCACAAGCAGGGAGAGCAGCAGAGGGACGGGGAGCAGCAGAGGGAGAGGACGAAGCAGGCTCCCCGCTGAGCAGGGAGCCCGATGCGGGGCTCGATCCCAGGACCCTGGGATCATGACCTGAGCCGAAGGCAGACGCTTAACGACTGAGCCACCCAGGCGCCCCAAGATAGAGATTTTAGATGCTAAGTGCTGAAGTCTCCCTCCTACCCTTTCTTGTCATTCACACGTGGCCTCAGTGGTTTCCAGTCATTACACACTTTCCCTGTGACACGGGACAGGACAACCAGGAAAGTGGACAAAGCCACTAAATGCAGAAAACCTGACTCTTGATAAAGTGATGTTTTTGAGCAAAGACCTTGATCACAAGGGGGAAATGTGAAAATAAAAGAAACCTCATTTAAGAATGGAGTCGGGAAGCCCTGGAGAGGGGGTTGCTCACACGCACACCACTTGTAGCCTGCACAACCAGCAGCAGTAAAGAAGGTAAGAATGATCTCAACAAGGGAGGACATACTTCACATAGGAATTTTATCTCCTGCTTTTAAGAAAAGGAAGGAAGAGCCCCAGCAATAATGCACTAACCACCTCCTATAGCCAATGGAGAAACCACTGTGCAAAAACCACTACAACCTTGAACTCCTGTTCTTCTCCAATACACTTTTGTTTACAACTCTCCCCAGTTTCCTCCTAAAACCTAAGGAAAGCTGACCTTCCCTTTGTCTCTTCCAACTTGCCAGAATTCACCATAGCTTGCCTGTCCCAAATTTGCTCTGTTTAAAGTTAACAAATTTATGGTCTTAGTTGGAGAGCAAATATATATATGTATATATATATAATTATACATATATATATGTATATTTCTTCTATCAGAAACAGCCAGATGGAAGAGATGCATAGAGCAAGGTATGTGGAAAGGGGTATGGAGTCTCCATGTTCTCTGAGCACACCACTCTCCTCAAATCTCCATGTGTTCACCAAACTGGAGCTCCCCAAATCCCATCCTTCTGGGCTTTTATGGAGACTTCATTACACAGGCTTGGTTGATTAAATCACTGGGCACTGCCCATTGATTCAACCTCCAGCCCCTCTTCCCTGGGGGAATGGGGGTGGTAGGTGGGACTGAAAGTTCCAACCCTTTAATCACATGATTGGTGTGTGTGCACGTGGGAATCAGCCCCCATCCAAAGGTTACCTAGGGGCTTCCCAAAAGTTACTTCATCAACCTAACAAAAGACACCTTGCTCACTCTCACACTTCGAAAATACCAAGGGTTTTACCTCTCTGCCAAGAACAGGACAAAGACCTAACATTTACTTCTTATTATAAACCACAGTCACAGCCTGTTATGTAAGTCCTGTTTACCACTTCTCCAGCTTCTCCCAGCTTGCTCTCTGTGCCTTAGGGCTAGCTCTGTACAAGTTCTGACTTTGATCTAGAATATTTCTCCTGTCCATGTATGTCCCCGCTCACTTGGCTAACTCCTAGTATCCTTTAAGGCTCTGCTTATTTAAATATCCCTTCATTCTTGGGGCGCCTGGGTGGCTCAGTCGGTTAAGCGACTGCCTTCGGCTCAGGTCATGATCCTGGAGTCCCTGGATCGAGTCCCGCATCGGGCTCCCTGCTCGGCAGGGAGTCTGCTTCTCCCTCTGACCCTCCCCCCTCTCATGTACTCTCTCTCTCTCATTCTTGCTCTCTCAAATAAATAAATAAATCTTTAAAAAAATAAAAAATAAAAATAAATAAATAAATATCCCTTCATTCTTTACTTATACAACTCACCAACAATATGCCAGGCATGGGGGATCAAGTGACTGAATGAGACATACCAGGACCATTTTCATGGAATTTACTTTCCAAAGAGGAAGTGGATAATAGACAACCAGATGACCATGATCAATTAGATCGTGGTAAGTGCCATGTGGAAAAGAAAACGGGGTCTTGTGTTAGAGTGAACCCCAGAAGAGATGTCATTTAGGCCAGAACCTGAATGATGAGAGGTCAGTAGTATGGGGCCTAATGTGAGAATGAGCTTGGTGAGTCTGAAAAACTAAGCAAGACCAGTATGTCTATGATGAGGGACAGAAGCCCGGAAGACTGACCTTTAGCCTACATAGTTCCAACAAGGATCAAGTATGTGCTGGTTGCTACATTCTTAAAGGGTCTCATGACTGCCTGTAAATCTCACCGATAGTTAATACTGAACTGAACGATAAGCACCAGAGGAATCTTGCGAAAGTAGTTTTATGAGTAGAAGTTCAGAGAAACATTTACGATATGATACTCCCTGCACGTCTCCTCCCTCTTGACCAGTAAGCATATAACCACCAGCTTCCGACAGCAAAAATGCAGCCCTTTCTGTCCACGGGTCCTGTCCCCATGCTACTCAAACGAGCTGACCCACATAAAGCACCTGGGACACTACTTGGCACACAGTGAGCACTCGCTGAACGACAGCTTTTATTACAAGCAAAAAGCTCTGTGCGGGTAATCCTGAGGGAAATTCAGGGAAAGGTTTTGGGAAGGGCTGGGCATGCAAGGCTTGGCACCCAATGTACTCCGCTAATTGTCATTGTTTACAATGACAATTACAATTTGGGGGTCCGGATCTGCTGACACTCCTCTCCCCACAAGTAGTTCTACGCGTGAAAAAAACCGAGGCTCGGCCAAACTGACGGGATCCCGGGCCGACCGCCGAGCAGGCGCGAGGCCCGCGGGCTGGGCTGGGCCAAGGCAGGGACCCCCATTCCCGCCGGGACGTCCCGGGCCTCCGGCCCAACCCGCAGGCCGAGCCGGGACTCTCCCGGCCTCCCTGCCCCGGGGACCTGAGCCGCCGCACGCACCTGCCATGCGTCCGCCGATATCCCGGGAAGGAGCCCGAGGCCCCGCCCACGCCCGCCGGAAGCGCGCTGGCGTCTCTTCCGCGCCGCCCGGCTGGCCGGCCGCCACTTGTGGCTGCGCCAATCTAGCCCCCGGCCGTCGCTCAGCGGTGTCGGCCCGGTTGCCCGGGGAACGGGCTCCCGGCAGCCCCCGCGGCCCGGAGTCCGTCCCCGCCTCCTCCGGCCGGGCCGGGCCGACGAGTCCGGAGGGGCCGCCGCGGGAGGTGAGTCCGGCGACGCCGCCGTCGGCCCCGCTGCCCCCGCCGTCCGGCCCGCGCCCCTTTCCCGGCCTCCCTGCCGCCGCTCACATCTCCCCCGGGCCGCCCTTCCCTGACCTCGGCGCCTCAGGGTCGCGCCGCCCGTCTCGCCCCCGTCCCCAGCCCCCGCGTCGCCCGCGCCGGCTGGCCGAGCCCGAATGCCAGAGCCCTGAGGCGCCTGGCAGAAGCCCGCGGGCGGCCGGGGCGGCGGTGGTCGCCCACGCGTCCTCGGCCCCGCTGGCCCGCGACGCCATCCCCCGGCCCTCGCTCCTCCCACTGCGCGCGCTCCCTCCCCTCCGCCGCACCCTCGGCCCTCGGCCCCCGGCCCCCGCGGCTCCAAGCGCCGGCGTCTCATGATTGACTTTGCGTTCCGTCCCCCGACCCTGCCAGTCCGGTCCCTTCCTCCGCGCACCCGCTGCTGGCACAGACCTTGGCACGTACCCAGTAGGTGCTCAGGAGGTGTTCGTTAAATGGATAAGTGAAGGACTCCTCCCTCAGTGCTGCGTTAGGGCCTGGGACGCAGAATAGGTACCAGCGGAGTACCCTGGAGTCAGACCCGGATTCGGGTCACAGCGCTTGCCCCTTCCTAGCTGTGTGCTCGCGGCGAGTGGTACCACCTCGCTGCGCTGCGGTTTCATCATCGGTACGAGGAGATGATAATGGTTTCTGCCTCTGTGTTGGTGCGAGGATCAAATGGGTCAGTGCTGTGAAGTGCTGAGCACGGCGACTGGCACCTGATGGGTTTCAGTGAGGAGTAGCCCCTATTGCAGTCACCCACATGCCCTACTTCACTTCTCTTCCCCGCTCTTTGTTCTTCCTCACTTTCTCGCTGAGACTCAGGAATCTTACTCTGTTCTGTTCCTTCCTTTCCATCTGTTGGCAGAATGTGGGGTCCCAGCCTGGGCGCACACTTGCTTTATCTGCTGGAGTGAGGAGTTGCACTTGGGGTTGACTCCCTTCTTGTAAACCCAGCATGGGCAGAATCTGGGAGTAAAGCCATGTATCTTGCAGTCGCCATTGTCTCCTGGTCTTCTGAGCTTCAAGGCTTTTTGTACTCTCTCACACTAGCAAAGTGCACCTTGATAAGCCTCTGACCTTAGGGTTTTTTGATACATCCCATGTTCGTTCATTCACCAGGTATTATTTGGAGTCTCTTGTATGTCAGCCACATACCGGGTTCTAGGGATGCTGTGGTCCCAGTCCCTGCCCTCAGGGAGCTTTCTAATCGGAGAACCAGCCTGTGCAGGTATAGGGGATGTTCTACCTGAGTTTTCAGGACTGGCATTGAGACTGTGGTGGGGAAGATGGGATAAGGATAGTCCTTCTGAAGGGGTGACTAGCAAGTAGCTTTCTTAGGTTTAAGTTATTTTGTAGACACATTGTCTTTTTCAATAGAAGATTGACTTCTACCGGATTTGTTTTCCGGTTTTCTCCTAGAAAGGTAACACTTAGAAGTTTGAGGAAGGCTATTATATATGTGTATATATATATATATATGTGTGTGTGTGTGGCTTCTGTATAGTTTGGACAAAATGGCTACTGGAACTTGGGAAAAAAAGGAAGGAAACAGCATCAGGAAGAGCAGTTGATTGAACTTGGAAAGATCAGGTAACAGTTATACATATAATGAATACAAGCTTTGGTGTCAAGCATGGAGAGATTTCTAGATACAGCAAAGCACAAGGAGCTTGGTAGAATAAAGAGGGAGTAGTCTGCAAACTGCTGAGGTAGAAGTGAGCAATTGTTCAAAGTGTGCAGTTTAAATGAATATATTATTTGGGCCTGGGCTTAAGAGACCAGTGAATTTTTGCATAATGGTGGATGTAACTGAGGTAGAGTGGTCTTATATTTTGGGTTGTCATCCTTGGGGGATCCTGGCATAGTGTTTTGAGAGCTTAATTTAACAAATAGTTGTTGAGTGCTGATTGTACCATACACTGTTGGTCTTTGGAAGCACCACAAGAAATATAGACTAGAAGGATATGGGTGAAGACTACAAAGAGTCCATTAGAGAAGCTAAAAAACAAATGATAGGCTGCTGTGTGATAATGAGGTGCTGAATGTTCTCTGAAAGCAGAGAAAGACCAACTAAGTGTCAGAGGGAGTCTGCCAAAGTTTCCTAGGGGAGAACTAGTTCTTACAGTGTGTGTGTGGGGGGGGAGGGGGTCTTTGCAAAGACATACAGGTCATAGGATGTTCAGGGACTGTGGCAGGAAGCCCATTTCGGCAGGAGTGTGGAAGGAAGAGTGGCCTGGCATCAAGCTAGATACAGACCATTTGTTTTTCTAAAGATTTATTTATTTATTTGAGGGAGAGGGAGAGTGCAGGGGAGGGGCAAAGGAGAGAGAGTCTCAAGTAGACTCCACACTGAGCCCAGAGCCCAACACGGGGCTCAGTCTCACCACCCCAAGATCATGACCCGAGGCGCAATCAAGGGTCGGATGATTAACTGACTGCCACCCAGGTGCCCCCAGACCATTTTTTTTAAAATGTTCTCCTTCCATGCTCTCATCTGGCTAGCCAGCCAACAGGTATGGCAGCAGGGAATTGACAGAATTTCATCTGAAAGATAAATGACTTCTTCAGTCTCATTTTGCTCAGCCGCGAGATTTCAACACTTAAAAGAATGATAGATGTGGGACACCTGGGTAGCTCAGTAAGTTAAGCGCCTGCCTTCGTACTGGGTCATGATCCTAGGGTCCTGGGATCGAGCCCCACATCGGGCTCCTTGCTCGGCGGGAGGCCTGCTTCTCCCTCTGCTTGCTGCTCCCCTTCCTTGTGCTCTCTCTCTTTCTCCCTCTGTGTCAAATAAATAAATAACATCTTTAAAAAAAAAAAAATGATAGGTGTTGTAGCCAGACTTTAAAAATAGATTGTATAACCGGGATACTAATTGTCTTCCTAGAGATTTTGGAGACAATCCTTAAACCATTTGAGTTGAAGAGTGCTCTGGCAACTTATGGTTCCTGTAGTACTAAGTGAATGACTTAGACTATGTATTGATGTCCTTGTTCCAATTTTGAAAAACTGCCCACCAAGATGGCATTAGGGTGCTGTCAGTCAGCATGAAGATCAGCTGACCCCCTTGCAGGTATAGGGGGTTGATGGTAGAAACCACTGGGGGAGAAGCATCCTGACTAGAAGAAGAATATTGCAGAGTGGTGTTTTGTCTTTTTAATGGAAATATTTGTGACCAAGGAAGCATTATTGATTTTAAAGACTGGATTGAGAATATTCTCTGCAGTAAGACCTGAAGTTAACATTTCATTATTCTTTCAACAAATCTTTATTGAATATCTACTCTGTGCCAAAGATACTGTTAGGGTACTAGGGTTTACATTTGTTGCTTATATTTTCAAGAGTGATGATCAAACTGCTTAGCAAATAAAAGGACTAAAGTTTGTGATGAGAATATGAAGGATGTACACCAGGTGACATGACAGGGAGGAGGGGCCGAGGGACTGCAAGCTGTCAGCTCAGGGAGGCCCTTTGTGAGGCCAGGTTTGTGAGTGAGATGAAAGATCACTGGAGTAGAGGGACTAGAGGCCTGAGTAGGGAAAGAGTGCTTTGGTGCAGCAGGAGCTTGGTGGACAGGTGGGGAGGGACAGGGATGTGAGAGGAGGAGCCAGGAAGGCTGGCCACACAGAGCCTTATGTAGGCCACTGAAAGGAATTGGGTTTTTCTGGGAGCAGTGGGGAACCCCTGAAGAATTTTGAATAGGATGGGTAGTATGAGACCCACCCATTTCTCTTTCAAAGAACTCTTATTTAAAAAAAAAAAAAAGACTTTATTTTTTTCAGAGCAGTTTGAGGTTCACAGCCAAGTTGAAGAGAAAGTACAGATTTCTCATATACCCCTGCCCCTACATATGCAGGGCCTCCCCCAGTATCAACATTAAAACATTTGTTACAATTGATGAACCTACACTGACACATCGTAATCAACCAGAGTCCATCATTTACTTTAGGGCTCACTTTTGGTCGTGCACATCCTGTGGGTTTGGACAAATGTATAACGACATGTGTCTGTCATTATGGTATCAGTATTTTAACTGCCCTGAAAGTCTGTGCTTTTGTTTATTCAGTTTATTCATCCCTTCCCCTCCCCCCACAACTCCTGACAGCCATTGATCTACTATCTCCATAGTTTTGCCTTTTCCAGAATGTTACATAGTTGGAATAATACAGGTTGTAGCCTTTTCAGATTGGCTTCTTTCACTTAGTAATATGCATTTAAGGTTTCTCTCTCTCTTTTCATGGCTTAATAGCCCATGTCTTTTTAATGCTGAATAATATTCCATCGACTGAATGTACCACAGTTTATTTATACATTCACCTACTAAAGGACGTCTTAGTTGCTTACAAGTTCTGACAGTTGTGAATAAAACTGGTGTAAATATCTGGGTGAAGGTTTGTATGTGAACATAAGTTTGCATCTTCTTTGGATAAATACCAAGGAATGTAATTGCTGGATGATATAATAAGATTATGTTTAGTTTAGTTTGTTTGTTTTTTTTAAGTAGGTTCTGTGCCCAGTATGGGACTCGAACTCATGACCCCAAGATCAAGAGTTGCATGCTCTACAGACTGTGTCAGCTAGGCGCCCCAGATTGTTTAGTTTTGTAAAACAAAACAAAACGAAACAGAAAAACCCAAATTGTCTTCCAAAGTAACTGTACCATTTCACATTCCCACCAGCAATGAATGAGAGTCCCTGTTGCACCACATCCTCACTAGCATTTGGTGTGGTCAGTGTTCGGGATTTTGGCCATTCTAATAGGCATGTATCTTATTTTAATTTTCATTTCCCTGATGACATATGATGTAGAACACCTTTTCATATGTTTATTTGCCATCTGTATATCTTTTCTGATGAGGTGTTTATTAGGTCTTTGGCCCATTTTTTAATTGGGTTGTTTCTTATTGTTGAGTTTTAAGAGTTCTTTGTATATTTTGGGTAACAGCCCTTTGTCAGATGTGTCTTTTGCAAATATTTTCTCTCAATCTGGCTTGTCTTCTCATTCCCCCTGGGATTGTCTTTTGCAGAGCTTTTTAGTTTTAATGAAGTCTAGCTTATCAATTATTTCTTTCATGGATCATGCCTTTGGTGTTGTATCTAAAATGTCATCACCATACTCAAAGTCATCCATGTTTTCTCTTGTTTTCTCTTTCTCTTTTCTAAAAATCTTTTTAAAAGATTTTATTTATTTATTTGAGAGAGAGCAAGAGAGAGAGCGAGCGAGCAAGAGATCACAAGCAGGGGGAGCAGCAGAGGGAAAGGCTGAGCAGGGAGCCTGACACGGGGCTCAATCCCAGGACCCCAGGATCACAACCAAAGGCAGACACTTAACCGACTGAGCCACCCCGCACCCCTCTCCTGTATTTTCTTGTAGGAGTTTCATAGTTTTATGTTTTACATTTAAGCCTGTGATCCGTTTTGAGTTAATTTTTGTGAAGGAGTGTAAGGTCTGTGTCCAGATTCTTTTTTTTTTTTTTTTTTTTGCATGTGGATGTCCAGTTGTTCCAGCACCATTTGTTGAAAAGACTGTCTCTGCTCCATTTATTGCCTTTGCTCCTTTGTTGAGGATCAGTTAACTATATTTGTGCAAGGCTATTTCTGGGCTCTCTTTTTGTTCTGTTGGTGTATTTGTTCTTTTGCCAGTACCACACTGTCTTGATTACTGTAGCTTTATAGTATGTTTGGCAGTCGGGTAGTATCAGTCCTCTAACTTTGTTCTTCTCCAATATTGTGTTGGCTATTCTGGTTCTTTGCCTCTCTATATACACTTGAAAATAGTTTTATTGATATCCACAAAATAATTTGCCTGGGATTTTGATTGGGATTGCATCGAATCTATAGGGCAAGTTGGGAAGAATTGACATCTGGACAATATTGAATCTTCCTGTCCATGAACATGGGATATCTTTCCATTTATTTAGTTCTCTGATTTTGTTCATGGGAGTTTTGTAGTTTTCCTCATATTGATCTTATACATATTATGTTAGATTTATATGTAAGTATTTCAATTTGGGGAGTGCTAATGTAAATGGAATTGTGTTTTTAATTTCAAATTCCACTTGTTCGTAGCTGATATATAGGGAAGCAGTTGGCTTTTGTATGTTAAGTTGTATTGTAACCTTGCCATAATTGCTTATTAGTGTCAGGAGTTTTTTGTTGATTCTTTAAGACTTTCTACGTAGATGATCATGTCATCTGCAAACAAAGACAGTTTTGTTTCTTTCTCCCTAAACTGTATACTTTTTATTTCTTTTTCTTGTCTTATTGCATTAGCTAGAACTTCCAGTATGATGTTGAAAAGGAGGGGTGACATGAGGAGGTTCTTCTCTTGTACCTGATCTTCGTGGGGAAGATTTGAATGTCTCACCATTAAGTATGATGGTAGCTGTTGTTTTTTGTAGATATTCCTTGTCAGCTTGAGGAAATTACCCTTTATTCCTAGTTTATGGAAATTTTAGGATGAATGGATGAATGAATGGAAGTTTTTGGGAAATGACCCTTTATTCCTAGTTTATGGAAGTTTTTAGGATGTTGAACAGCTGTTTCTTCTTTTTATAGTAGTTTGAGATATAGTTTACATACCATATAATTTACTCATTTAAAGTGTACAATTCAGTGGTTTTTAGTATATCACAGAGAGATGTAACCATCACTACAATCAATTTTAGAACTTTGTCAATCTCAAAAGAAACCCCATACCATTTAGCAGTCATTCCCACCCCCACTCCCGTCTTCTACCCCTAGGCAGTCACTGATTTACTTTCTGTTTGTATAGGTTTGCTTATTCTGGGCATTTCATATAAATGGAATCAATATGTGATTTTGTGTGTCTGTCTTATTTCACTTAGCATCATGTTTTCAAGGTTCATCATGTTGTAGCATGTGTCAGAACTTCATTCCTTTTTATTGATTAATATTCCATTGTATGGATATATTGTCATTTTGTTTTGATGGACAATTGGTGTTGTTTTTAATTTTTACCTTTAATATTATTACCTTCATAATATTTTTGTGTAGACATATGTCTACCTATGTTATGTGTGTATTGCTGGGTTATGTGGTAACTCCGTGTTTAATTGCTAGACTTTTTCATAGTGGCTGTATCATCATTTTATTTTCTACCAGCAGTGTATGAGGATTTCAGTTTCTTTACATTCTTGCTAATACCTATATGTCTTTTATTATTATTATTATTATTATTGTAGCCATCTTAGTATTTAAAGTGATAACTCATTGTGGTTTTATTTTGCATTTCCCTGATGATTAATGACAGTGAGCATCTTTACTGTGCTTATTGGCTATTTTTATGTTTTCTCTGGAGAAATGTCTATTCCAATCCTTTGCCCATTTAAGAATTGTTTTTTATTATATAATAAATAATAAATTTATTTATTATTATTTATTTATTATATTTATTGTATATACTAATGTATTGGTATATTTTATTATAAATTTTATTTATAACAATAAAATTGATATTTTAATTTTTATTGTTATATATAATAATGTAATATTGTATTTTTATTATTATGTATTAAATTATTACCTATTATTTATTATGTTTATTTAAGAGTTCTTTATATATTCTGGGTACAAATGTTTTACCGGATATGTAATTAACAGATACTTTTCCCAATTCTGTGAGTTGTCTTTTCAGTGTCTTGGTGGTGTTTTTTGGAGCACAGAATTAATTTTGATGAAGTCACAGAGTTCATTCTGACTGCTATGTATGAGCACAGGTTCTAGAGGTAAGGTGTGGAACCAGGAGAGCAGTCATTAGATGATGTGAAATGTGTGATGGCTTCATCTTGGGCATGGCCACAGAGATGGTGAGAAGGGGCCAGGTGTGAGGTAGGTTAGGAGATAGAGCGAATGGAATGAGGTGAGGGGTTGTTGTAGAGGTGAAGGAGAGGGAGAAGGAGAAGTCAGGGATGAAGGCTAGGACTTTAGCTCGAAAATTTGATTCAAAATTTGATTATACTGCCCATTATCTGGCACAGAATTATGATGATTTTTAATCCTTGCTGGGACCTGGTAAGTTGAGGGAGGGATCCTTATACATTTTTGAAGTTGATAGTATTATCATTGATTGTGCCAAAGAGATGATTGCAGGGACTCTGACCTTGTATAGTATCCATTAATACCTACTAAGCCACCACAAATAAACATGTAATCCAAGTTAGAATAGCGTGCCTGCTCTGCAAATGAGTTTCAGGGTAAATCCTCTGGCCCTCTTCTAACCAGACTGCAATCTCAAATCCCCTCTTGCATGGAGATTATGGGGCTGTCAGTGAATAATATCAAATCAAGTGAATTAATTTTTAAAATATAAATGTCATAATTTGACAAAGCTACTTTGCGGAAAATGCCTTTTAAAGGAGGAAAATAGTACCAGCTGACATTTGTGAAGTGCTTAGTATTTCCACTTGCTTCCTAGGAGATCTTGTCCGCTAAAGCAGAAAGTTAAACATTTTGGTTGGGAAAATTTTGGTTTATGTATACAGTGTGTCCTCTGCAGTTTTTTTTATAGAGTCTTTAAAAATCATGTTCTAGGAGGGGCGCCTGGGTGGCTCAGTCGTTAAGCGTCTGCCTTCGGCTCAGGTCATGATCCCAGGGTCCTGGGATCGAGCCCCACATCGGGCTCCCTGCTCAGCTGGGAGTCTGCTTCTCCCTCTCCCTCTCCCCCTGCTTGTGTTCCCTTTTCGCCGGGTTCTCTCTTTTTAAAAAAAAAAAAAAAAAAAAAAAAGGAAAACCCTTAGTCATGAAAAAAAAAAATCATGTTCTAGGGGAATATTTAATGACTTGGCAAATGCTTGTGATCTGTCAAGTGTGCATCTGCACACGTGTCTGTGGCTGTCTGTACATACAGCATATCTCTGTACAAGGGGATTACGAGTAGTATTTATTTAGTTCTTTGTAATTTTCCATATTCCAATTTTTTGACAGTAAACATTTTTTTGACAGTAAACATTTATGACTGTTATAAAACATTTCATTTTAAAAACATTATGTAAATTATGACGTATCAATGTGTTTGCATGCACAGACTCATTGAGGAAACAAAGCCTTTCCTGTTCCTATGCTGCCCTTGTACTTGAAGCTGGAGAGAAGATTGTTGAAATGGGAGTAGTTTTCCTCATCTGTAAAATGGAGATAAGAGTCGTCCTGACCTCCTGGGATTTTTTGTGAGGATTTCACGAGTTAGTGTGCTCAGGATAGTTTCTGTGACGTGACGTCATTAGCTATTACCATCACTGCTGCTGCTTTCGCTGTTCCGGTGTTAGGATCCCGTGTCCTTAAGTGACCTACCTCCTTTCCCACCGTGTCTGTTAGCAACTGTTCTCCCTTGAGTTTGCCTAAGAGCCATTTCATTTTCATTTGATTTCTGCATCATGCGAGCCTTGCCCACCTTTCTGGAGTACTTGCATAAACCAAAGATTGGTGTTGCTCTTAAAAAGTTGTAAGTTTATGGGCTGTGCTGCCATATGCACAGAACCAGTATTCACCAGCCAGATACCTGTTGCACTAAGCATTGATTGATTGATTTTGAAGATTTTATTTATTTATTTGACAGAGAGAGACACTGCGAGAGAGGGAACATAAGCAGGGGGAGTGGGAGAGGGAGAAGCAGGCTTCCCGCGGAGCAGGGAGCCCGATGTGGTGCTCGATCCCAGGACCCTGGGATCATGACCTGAGCCGAAGGCAGACGCTTAACGACTGAGCCACCCAGGCGCCCCTACACTAGGCATTTAAAGCTATGGGAGCTTGGGCAAAGTTCTGAACCTCCCAGAGCTTCAGCCTCTGCTACAAGAGTTTTCTTAACCATCACAGAGTGATAGGATTCTTATTATTACCTTTAGGATAAATTACCTTGCTTACTTCACTGTATTGACTATTGTGATTATCAGACAAAACAGGAGTCTGAAAATGCTTAGAACACTGGATATGCCATATAGATCCAGGGGATTATTATTCTAGCATTGAATTGGGGCCATATTGGAGAAAAGATGATATTTTGCTAGTCTTCCATTCTTGTCACTCGTTCCTTCCTTGAAAATTTTCCTTTTATATAACTCATTCAGCTATTCAGTAAATACTTACTGAGTGCCTCTGTTATGCCTGATCTTTTTCTAGGTGCTGGGGGCTACAGGGGTGAGTGAAGCAGATGTGGGTCCTGTTCCTGTGGGCCTTACAGACCAGTGATGGTAGAGGGAGTCAGGCAGAGATGGCCAGTCAACAGCAAAGAAAAAGGATATGTGAGAAAGTAAAGCAGGGAGAGGGGAATAGAGAGTACTCAGTGGTGGTGGTAGGAGGCCCACTTTAGGGGGTGGGCAGGTGGGACCTTGTGGAGAAGGGGACATTTTAGTAGAGACCTACATGCCAAGAAGAAGCAAAATCTGAGTGACATCTAGAGAAAGAGCATTCCAGGTAGAAGGAATAGCCAATGCAAGAGCCCCTGGGTGAGAATGAATTGGGTGGCAGTTTCATTAGAAGAGAACTTAGAAGTTGGTCGGTCAACTCTATAGAAATAGAAAACCCACAGTTCCAACAGACCATAAATCCGGCATCTCAACAAGTTTTTACTAGAGGGGCTTAAAAGTCTCCATGGAACTGAAGGAGTGAAATACCCCGCCAGCTCTAATCAGGAACAGGGTACCCACCTGTAGCTGCTGCTTGTCTGTCGGAACAGTGACTGTGGGATTGGAAAGGCCCAGGACTTGGAGGGAGAAGACCTAGATTCAAGTCTTGTGACCCTTGGGTCCTTAGTACCTTCCTCTCAAAGTTGGGGATGACACCACTGATCTTACAAGTAGGGTAAGGATTAAACGAGTGACTGAGCACATCATAAATTACAACGTGCTGTGTGAGGACTGAGTATCTTTGTTGAGGGAAACTTTGATATCAGAGTGCCAAGAGGTATTGGTCTCACTGTGGCACAGTTGTGTGACTGAGGCCCTGGGCTGTACACATCCAGCTAGGGGACATGTTTCTCTGCTGTCTCAACACAGTGAATGTATTTCTCCATCAGGATTGGTTCATTGTTCTCCTGGTACAGTGTCTTTCCTGTTTCTCTTCTCCATGTTCCATCCTTCCTGGTGGGCTTCATAGTTCAGGATGTTTCCAGTGAAGCCTTTTCCACGTTGCTCTCTCCCTCTTCTCGTCAAGACCCACAGATTAGCACTAATCACATGTGATTTTGTGTGTCTTCACTGTTTCTTTTCCTGCCTGGCTAGATCATAAACTACTTGAGAATAAGAACTGTTTTTAATTTTCTTTCCATTCCTCCATAGTATTTAGCACAATGTAAATTACAGGAGCCGGTATGTATTGAGGTGCCTGTTGAATTAAAATGCTCAAAAGTGATCTTAATGAAACCGGTTTACTTTCTCCATTCAGTTAAGGTCCACCTATAATTTTTACCCACTTGCAAGTTCCTTGATCCCGCTGTTAAACATGACTTCTCTTTGGCATGACTAGACGTTGAAAGAATTATAATGCCTTGTTCTTTAGCCCCCAGGTTTCCCCAGATGCCAAGTACACATTCCTTTTCCTGCCTGAAGATCATCTGTGAAAACCTTGGCCATGGCATCAGTATCAGAACCTATTACGTTCAGAGAGTTCTGCCCCTTGTACTATCTCCTCAATGCCATTCCCACAAAGGTCCAGAAGGGTTTCCGCTCTATTGTGGTCTACCTCACAGCTCTCGATACCAATGGGGACTACATTGCAGTGGGCAGCAGCATCGGCATGCTCTATCTGTACTGCAGACACTTCAACCAGATGAAAAAGTACAACTTTGAGGTGAGTCTTGCTTTTCTTTATTCCTTAGCATGCAGGCATCATGGCTAACATTTAACATGCTTGTGTGTTCTAGCATGGGATAATTTACTTCTGATTTGGCCTTAGTATCTCACCCAAACAATACTTGAAACCATCTTTAATTGAAGTGGAATGTAACTAAAAACATTTTTTTTAAACTTTTTTCCCCTGCCTCCAAAAATCTACCATCACTTTATTTATTTTTTTGTTTATATTTACTTTTTTTTTTAAAGATTTTATTTATTTATTTGACACAGAGAGACACAGCAAGAGAGGGAACACAAGCAGGGGGAATGGGAGAGGGAGAAACAGGCTTCCTGCTGAGCAGGGAGCCCAATGTAGGACTCGATCCCAGGACCCTGGGTTCATGACCTGAGCTGAAGGCAGACGCTTAACGACTGAGCCACCCAGGCACCCCTACCATCACTTTGGAGAACATTTTCGTGTTTAACATGTAATAGAAAACTTTGGAAGTAGGTATTTTCTTCTATATATTTTGTTTCTCAAAGTACCTTGACTGACTCAGTTAAATAATCTCTAGTTTTTCTGCTGAAATTATTATAAAAGAAGGATTAGTATCAATAATTGGTTAAGTACTAGAACAGGTGCATCTTAAATTAGATCACTTCTGTAGAACACTGCCATTGGGATCCCAACTAACCTCTGTTCTCTGTTGGTTGACTTCAGGCATGGCATGTCTGCATTGTAGATACTGGTAGGCACCAAATATTGATGGACCATCATCGAGTTCACCCACTTAGTCAATATCTGTGGTTTATTGAGTACGTGGCTTTTGTGAGAAACTCAAAGGTGGCAGAACTGTGGCTCCTCCCTCATGGCCTTGTGGGGCTCTACTCTGTCTGCGGTTAGTAGGCTTTTACAGACTAAGACAAGGCTTTTGTGTTTAAGTCAAATGCTTACAAACATTTGTATTTTAATAAATATTCAACTTATTAAAGTTTTAATTTAAAAAGTTAGTTTTTCTTGGTGCACCTGGGTGGCTCAGTCAGTTAAGTGTCTGACTCCTGACTTCAGCTCAGGTCATGATCCCAGGGTCGTGAGATCGAGCCCCCACATAGGGCTCCATGCAGGGCATGGAGACTGCTTAAGATTCTCTCTCTCCGTCCTCTGCCCCTTCGTCCTACTCACGCGGATGCACATGCACGCTCTCTCTCTTAAAAAGAGTTTTTCTTAAGCCTTTATACTCAATTTAAAATAACAAAAATGGCTAGCATGCATATAGCACTTACTATATGCCAGGGATTATTCTAAACCTTTACATATATTAACTCATTTCATCCTTGCAAAAGCTCTATGAGCCAGATACTATTTTATCATCCTCATTTTACCAGGGAGACAACTAAAGCATAGAGAATTAAGTAACTTACCCAAGTCAGGCATTCAGTAAGTGGTAGCACCATTGTCTGAACTTGGGCAGTTTGGCTCTAGAGTTTATGTTAATATTCTTGTATAAAAACTATGGCCATTTCTTTTCTTTGGTTAATAGCTCATGGATTTGACTAATTAAATTCTCCAAACATTTAAGACCATTTCATAGTTAATCTTTGAAAATACAGTTATGAATTAATATATCTGAAATTTCTCAAATACTTCAGTTAACAAGGAAGACTTATGAATCTGTCAGCAAACCCATAACAGGATAAACCAAAGAAAGCCCTACCCAGATACATCATAATTAAATTGTTAAAAACAAAGGAAAATATTAAAGTAGCCACAGAAAAATGACACATTACTTGTAGGGAACAATGATTTGAATGACTGCAGATTTTTCCTCAGAAACCATGGAGGCTAGAAGACAGTGGTATAACATTTTTAATCTTTTTTTTTTTAAGATTTTATTTATTTATTTGAGAGAGAGAGAATGAGAGACAGAGAGCATGAGAGGGAGGAGGGTCAGAGGGAGAAGCAGACTCCCTGCCGAGCAGGGAACCCGATGCGGGACTCGATCCTGGGACTCCAGGATCATGACCTGAGCCAAAGGCAGTCGCTTAACCAACTGAGCCACCCAGGCGCCCCGGTATAACATTTTTAAAGTACTGACAGGAAAGACTTGTCAATTTAGAATTCTTTACCTAGTGAAAATATCTATCAGGAAAGAAGGTGAAATAAAAATATTCTCAGCTAAGGGGATTTGTTACCAGGAGATCTGCTCCAAAATAATTGTGTCAGGAAGTTCTGTAGACAAAAGGGAAATGATACCAGAAGGAGACTTGGAACATTAGTAATGAAGGAAGAGTAATAGTAAATATCTGGATAAATAGAATAGGCTATTTCCTCTTGAGTTCTTTAAAATAATTTGACAGCAAAAATTATAACATTGTCTGTAATATAAGAGCGGAGAGTAAGGGAACTATATAGTGATAAGTTTTCTACATTCTACCTGAGGGGTAAAATGTTGAGTCTAAATAGATTTTGAAAAGTTAAATACGTAAAATTGTAATACCTAGAGCAACCACTAAAAAACCCTGTGCAACATGGTATAGTAAAAATTACTATAAACAAAATGGAATTTTTAAAAAATGTTCAAACAACTCACAGGAAAACAAGAAAGGGGAAACAGAAGAAGGAAAAACAAAAGGAACAAATGGAAAATGAAAGACCTAATTAAAACACAGCAATAATTATATTAAATGGAAATGATCTGTAAATATCAGTTAAAAGAAATTACTGGAATGGAGAAAAAAATCATGAACAAACTATATTTTTTCCATAAGAAACTCAATTCAAACTTAACAATATAGGTAGGTAAAAATTAAAAGGATGGAAAAAGAGATATCATGTAAATTCTAATTAAAAGAAAGTCGGGGTGGCTATATTAATGTCATAGTATTTTGAGCAAAGAAATAACCGGGGATAAAGAGAGCCATTACTTAATGGTAAAAGGGCCAGTTTGCCAAGAAGACACAGCAGTCTTAAATGTGTATGCACCTTAACAACAGAGCTCCACAATATACAAAACAAAAACTGTCATAACTGAAAGGAGAAATAGAGAAATCCATGATTCTAGTTGGAGACTTCCACTCCTCTTTCAGTGGTAGAAGGAGTTGACAGAAAATCAACAAGGATTTAGAAGAGCTGAGTGGTGTCATCAACCAACACTGTCTAATTGACATTTACAGAATGTTCCACTCAACAGCAGCTGAGGATGCATTCTTTATAAGTGAACATGGAACATTCACTGAGACCATATTCTGGGTCATAAAACACATCTCAACAAATTCAAATTAGAGCAGACTTTTCAGGTTTTCTCTGTTTTACTTTGTTTTCTCATTTTTTAATTGAAGTACAATTTATATAAAGTATACAAATCTCAAATATACAACTTGATGAATTAGTGTATGGATATACCTGTGTAATCACCTAGATCGAGATATAGAACGTTTTCAACAGTCCAGTAGACTCCGTTGTATTGGCTCCCAATCAGTACTCCTCTCCCAGGTAGCTACTCTTCTGACTTCTAACACTGTAGTTTTGCTAGCCCCTTAGGGTTTTTTTTTCCGCCAAGATTTTATTTATTTATTAGAGAGAGAGCACAAGCAGGGGGAGGGGCAGAGGGAGAGGGAGAAGCAGACTCCCCCCCTGAGTGTGGAGCCCGATGTGGGGCTTGATCCCAAGACTCCAAATCATGACCTGAGCCGAAGATAGACATTTAACCAACGGTGCCACCCAGACACCCCAGCCCCTTAGGTTTTAATTCACTATTAGGTAATCTTTGGCATTAAGGTTTAGTGTTGGGGTGTTTGTGTGTGTGTGTGTTCCAGAAAGTATATTTGGATGGAACTGGAATATAGAGCAGGACATGGAGCAGTGTGACTTAAGGCCAGAAAGGCGGACAGGGTCTCCCACATGATGCTGTAGGCTGGAACCTGCTCCTGGGCAGGGTCAGCTCTGGGACCCTCGTGGGCTGTGTGCGGAAGGTGCTAGGTTGCATTACAAGCCAGTTCTCTTTTATAAAATACATGTGTCTCATTAATCACCAGTTTATTGTCCTTTTTTTTAAATATAACTATTTTTTTTAATTTCAGCCTCCACACTCAAAAAAACTTAAGGAAACAAGAGTTTAGTGTTCCCCAGAATGAAACTACAATTATACCTAATTGCCTATTTTATAGTTTCACCTGGAATTAGCTTTCTCTTTATCATATGACGAGCCCTATGAGCTTTGAAGGAAAATGATATGCTAGGACAGCCTTTACAGGGATGACCAGAATTTGAGATAATCTAGTACAAATTCTCGGAACCAGCACACGAAGAGGGGACTCCAGGAAAAATCCCATATATGTATTTTAGCTGGTTTTCTCTTACTGAGGGATCAGAAAAAAATGTACTTTACTGGGACCAAAATCCATATTTGAGCAGCCCTGAGTATCAAAAGTGTTTTTCAAGCATCCATTTGGTAGAGAATACAAACCTATAATTGTGGAAAATCACAAAGGAAGTACAAAATAAAAATTCTGTTTTGGAAAGAACACAGAATTTGGAGTTAGATTATTAGGGTGTGAAAAGAAAGCTAAATATCTGTATATAAAACATACAGGGAAAGATCTGGAGGAGTACCCCTGAGTATCCATTGATGTGATACTCTCACTCTGTGTGGGGACTGAGAATGGGATAAGCTAAGGGAGGGAGTATGAAGAAGTATCTTTTTGTTTTCTTTAAATACTGTAGAATTTTTTTGTTAACAAGAATGTTTTCCTATATTACTTGTGTAAACACAACAACACAAAGATCTGTTCTGAGCTTTGGCTGTCAGTCAATAGCTACATGATCCTAGAGATGGATTAACTAAGTTGTTCTTGTCATTTTTGTCTTCAGAGCTGGCTGGGTCTTAAAATAATTTGGTACAGTTGCCATGTGTTTCAGATAAAGAAGTGGTAAGATTCCTGCTCCAGGCCACATAGCTGCTTGCCTAACCATTAGGCTCACTTCCTGTGAGAAGGCAGGGCTTCCACAAAAGTCTGGATTTAGAAGACAATAGAAACCAGAATCAGGATCTCTGGAATTTCCAAGTGAAAACTGAGAGATGCATCAACTAGTTTTATTTAGGGGAATATCTTAAGATTTTATGGGAAGGTAAATAAAAATAAAAGTTAGCTTACCCTATAATAAACCCAGGTATGGCATGGATGAAAGATCATGTTTTTAAATGAAGTTATGTTTCTAAAGAAGAAAGCAGATCTTATATATGCTAAATACAGCCTTTCATGTGTTTTCAAGAATAATGCTCTTGGAAACCTTTTTTCCTACACAAGTTAGTGGGAGAGGGCAGATGGAGACATCAAAAGTTCTAGCTCGTGCCAAAAGCAAAGGAAATGTGAGGAGCTAGTAGCAAGTATAAAAATGTTATAAACTTGTTAAATATATGATGTGACATACATAAGAATAGACCAGAAAGATAACTTGACCTGAGCTTCTCATTTTCTGCTTTGAAAGTAATTATATGATCTTTCTTCTTAGCATTCAACGAGTTGTGGAAATTTCATGGATTTGCCCTCAGAACCTTTGCACTAACTACAGCAATGCTAGTTCTTATTTCTGCAACTTATCCACACTTGCTGTCTCTGTGAATTCATTCAGTTTTTCTCCAGTGCTTACTATGTACTAGGCGCATTTTAGGTCCTGGAGAGGCAGTGCAGAAAATGGCAGGCAAGGTCCCTGCCTTCAGGGAGCTTAGAGTCTGATGGGGAGCCAGAACGATGAGGAGGAGACATCAACACACACACTAACTAGAAGGGAGAAGCCTGAGGGGAAAACAAACCAGAGAGGGGGTGAGGAGTGCCAGCAGGAGTGGTTGCAGTTTTAAATAGGAAGTTCAGGGAAGGGCTCACTGAGCAGGTGACAGCTGAACGGAGACTCGAAGACAGTGAGCAGCACACCATGCTGATAACATCTGGGGTAGAGTACTCCAGGTGGAAAGAGGGAGTGGCCTGAACACGGGAACATGTCTGCAGTGTTTTCTAGTTGGAAAACTCATGCTTCAGAATGGTTTGAAAGTTTAATTGACTTTTACCTGGTATATATACATATTTTTAAAGATTTTATTTATTTATTTGACAGAGAGAGATACAGCGAGAGAGAGAGAGAGAGAGCATAAGCAGGGGGAGTGGAGAAGGAGAGGGAGAAGCAGACTCCCCACTGAGCAGGGAGCCCAACGCGGGGCTCGATCTCAGGACTCCGGGATCATGACCTGAGCTGAAGGCAGACACTTAACGACTGAGCCACCCAGGCGCCCCTACCTGGTATATTTTTTAAAGTGATGCAGAAATGAGAGTTTTTGTCTCACCGCATCAGCCAAAAGTGCATTTGCCTCATGGCTTCCCTTGTCATTCCCTATGGAAGTAACGCTTAGGATCCCATGATCTAAATTCTGGCATGTCCGTAGCATTACAGTATAGGGTTTCACTGGTGTACGTCTCAGCACAGATTGCTTCAGTTGATTGGCTAATGGTAATTTAAAATTGTATTTGCAATTTAATGAGTCAAGAAGAGTGAAGATACTAGTGGAAAAAGAACAAAATGGGAGAAGTTGTTCTACCATGTTAGCAAGACTTATAAACCTTCAGTAATTAAGCTGAATGTGGTTATTAGCACAAGAATAGATATGGAAGTCAGTGGAACAGAATAGTGAAGCCAGAAAATCCACATATACATAACTCATAAACACTTGAGTTTTTGCAAAGGTGATATTACAGAATTTTTTAGTAAATGGTGTGGGACATTTAGATATGAGTATTTGGGGAAAAGTGAAACTTGATCCTTACCTCACTTCATATACTTCTTTTGTCTTAGCACTTTAACTTCTGTACCTTCGTCTCGACTGCTGAGACTTCTACTGGCTAATTGTTTCCTTTATAGGTAATCTGCCCCTATCTCTCTCTAAGATCTTCTCTAGTGGTAGAGTCCCAGGCCCTAGCGACTTCCTTCAAGTCCAGTGGATGTTCCTACTCCAGTTTGTCCAATGGAGTAAAGGAAATTATTCCAGAAAAGCAGTGTTTTTAACTTTTAGATCATTAAACAGTTACATAATTATTTAAACTTTAAACTGTGGGTCTTTGTTAGTAAAAGAGGGATAAAAGTGAAACAGTTCTTAGGAATTTAATGAATTCATATCTTACTTGAGTCTTTTTAAATATTTCTAAGTATTTCATATCTATTAGCTATTTGATATGCTAGCAGTTTCGAGTAAAGGTTAAGCTGTGGCATATCAAAAGAAGCTCATAAAGAAAGCCTTGTCAGACTTCACAGCTCCCAAGAGCTTACTCACAAAGAACACTTCCCCTCCATGCAGTTTTGTCTTGTGTATAACGGGAAAACTGCCTGCCAAGGAGTCTAAAGAGGAAACTGGTGGTCCTCTGACAAGTGACTTTGGCTTGGGGTGTTCCTGTCGGCTTGGCCGCAGCTTGCTTAAACTGCACTGCAGCTGGAGATTAGCCGTTGCAATCACCCTTCCTTCCCTCTCTCGATCTCGGGTTGCGGACCTGCCTTGTGAGCTGACAGTTCTTCTGCCTCTAGCTGTCTCCCCCTTTCCCTCACAGGTGTTTCCCCAAACAAAGGCCTCACATGCCTACTTCCACCATCGCATCCTCCTCTTTGGTGGACACAAACTAGTGCAACAGTGTAGTCCAGTCTCGGGACTCCTGTAGCCTACTTCTGTTGGTCACTATGAGGGGAGAGTTGAATTCTCTGAAATTTTGCATTTGTCTTTCTCGTCAGTTCTGGCCATTTCTGCTTCACGTATTTTTTTTTAATTGTGGTAAATTATACAGAATGTAAAATTTCCATTTTTCCATTTTTAAATGTATAGTTCAGTGGTATTAAATACATTCAGGTTATTGTGTTTCATGAATTTTTATTGTTATTATTATTATTATTATTACTATTTTTAGAGAGAAGAAGAGGGAGTGAGAGAATCCCAAGCAGGCTCCACACCCGGACGGAGCCTGACGCGGGGCTCAATCTCACGATTCTGAGATCATGACCTGAGCCAAAATCAAGAGTCAGGTGCTTAACTGACTGAGCCACCAGGTGCCCCCCCCCTTATTTTTTAAGAGAGAGAGAGTGTTTCGTGCATTTTTATTTTATTTTTTTATTTTTTTTAAAGATTTTATTTATTTATTTGAGAGAGAGAATGAGATAGAGAGAGCATGAGAGGGGGGAGGGTCAGAGGGAGAAGCAGACTCCCTGCCGAGCAGAGAGCCCGATGCGGGACTCGATCCCGGGACTCCAGGATCATGACCCGAGCCGAAGGCAGTCGCTTAACCAACTGAGCCACCCAGGCGCCCTCGTGCATTTTTAAAGCTCTATTATTAGGTATCTATACATTTAGGGTTGTTCTGTCTTATTAAATAGGTCCTTTTATCACTATAAAATGTCTCTTTTTATCTTTGGTAATATTCCTCCTCTACTTTGTCTGGTGTTAATATAGCCTCTCCTATTTTCTCACAATCAGAGTTTGTATGATATATCTTTTTCCATTCTTACCTTTAGTTTATCTGTGCCTTTATATCCAAAGTGCATTTCTTGAAAATAGCATAAGGTCAGGTCTTACTTTTTTATTCAGTATGACAGTCTACTTTTTTTTTTTTTTAAAGTCAGCTCTATGCCCAATGTGGGGCTTGAACTCATGACCCCAAGATCAAGAGTTGCGTGCTCCACCAACTGAGCCAGCCAGGCACCCTGACAATCTCTACCTTCTATTATACCAAATTTAGGCCATTTATATTGAATGTAATTATTAACGTGGTTGGGTTTAAGTCACAGTTCCTCAACCTGACACTGTTGACATTTTGGTCAGGTGGTGCTGTCCTGTGTATTGTAGGATGTTGAGCAGCACCCCTGCTTTCTCCCTACTAGACGGCAATAGTATCAGCCAACTTGCAACAACCTCCAGACATTATTAAATGTCCCATGGCAGGGTGGGGGACAAAATTGTCCCCAATTAAGAACCATTAGTTAAGTCTACCATCTTGGTAATTGTTTTCTGCTTATGCCACCTATTCTTTATATCTTGTTGTTTTTTCTTTTCCTACCATCTTTTGGACTAATTATTTTTTCGTAGTTCTGTTTTATGTCCTCTATGGCTTATTAGGCCCTATCTGTTTTATTTATGTATTTATTTATTTTTAAAAAGATTATTTATTTATTTATTTGACAGAGAGAGAGACAGCGAGAGAAGGAACACAAGCAGGGGGAGTGGGAGAGGGAGAAGCAGGCTTCCCGCGGAGCAGGGAGCCCGATGTGGGGCTCGATCCCAGGACCCTGGGATCATGACCCGAGCTGAAGGCAGACGCTTAACAACTGAACCACCCAGGCCCCCCCTATCTGTTTTATTTTTCAGTAGTTTTTCTAGGATTTACAACATTTGTCCATCTACACTCAAATAATATTATATAACTTTCCAAAGATAGAAGAACTGTACAACAGTTTATTTTCCTTTCAGATTTTTTGTTGCTGGCATATAGAAATACACCTGATTTATGTACATTTCACTTATATCCTGTTTTATAGATTTCTTGGGGTTTTCTACATAGGTAATCACTTCTGCCTGTGAAGAAAGTGTTCTACTTCATTGTTTCTGATGTGCATGCCTTTCAGTTTTTTACTTGACTTACTGTCCTGGTTATAGGACCTCCAGAGTAATGTCCACAGTGAGAACAGATGTCTTTGCCGTGTGTACACTCGTTAGGTATCGATTCCTCAGAGATGCTTTTTATTCCTACTTTTTTCGTTTTCTTTTTTTTTTTAAGATTTTTTTATTTATTGGGGCACCTGGGTGGTTCAGTCATTAAGCATCTGCCTTCGGCTCAGGTCATGATCCCAGGGTCCTGGGATCGAGCCCCGCATCGGGCTCCCTGCTCAGCGGGAAGCCTGCTTCTCCCTCTCCCTCTGCTGCTCCCCCTGCTTGTGTTCCCTCTCTCGCTGTCTCTCTCTCTGTCAAATAAATAAATAAATCTTAAA